>NC_084555.2:34790000-34875000 GCF_033978685.3 Nerophis lumbriciformis
ATATATATATATATATGTGTGGGGGGAAAAAATCACAATACATACATATATTGCGCTCTACTACGGTATCGAGCACTATTTTTTGGATAACCTTATTAAGACATATATATATATATATATATATATATATATACATATACATATATATATACATATATATATATATATATATATATATATATATATATATATATATATATATATATATATATATATATACATATACATATATATATATATATATATATATATATATATATATATATATATATATATATATACATATATATATACATATATATATATATATATATATATATATATATATATATATATATACATATATACATACTAGGGCTGCGAATTTTTGGGTGTCCCACGATTCGATTCAATATCGATTCTTGGGGTCACGATTTGATTCAAAATCGATTTGTTTCTATTCAACGCGATTCTCGATTCAAAAACGATATTTTCCCGAATTCAAAACGATTCTCTATTCATTCAACACATAGGATTTCAGCAGGATCTACCCCAGTCTGCTGACATGCAAGCAGAGTAGTAGATTTTTGTAAAAAGCTTTTATAATTGTAAAGGACAATGTTTTATCAACTGATTGCAATAAAGTACATTTGTTTTAACTATTAAATGAACCAAAAATATGACTTATTTTATCTTTGTGAAAATATTGGACACAGTGTGTTGTCAAGCTTATGAGATGCGATGCAAGTGTAAGCCACTGTGACACTATTGTTCTTTTTTTTTTTTTTTATAAATGTCTAATGATAATGTCAATGAGGGATTTTTAATCCCTGCTATGTTGAAATTGTGACTAATATTGATACTGTTGATAATATTCATTTTTGTTTCACTACTTTTGGTTTGTTCTGTGTCGTGTTTGTGTCTCCTCTCAATTGCTCTGTTTATTGCAGTTCTGAGTGTTGCTGGGTTGGGTTTGGTCTTGGAATTGGATTGCATTGTTATGGGATTGCTGTGTATTATTTTGTTGGATTGATTAATTAAAAAAATAAATAAATGGGAAAGAAAAAAATTTTAATAAAATCGATTTTTAAAAAATGAGAATCGATTCTGAATCGCACAACGTTAGAATCGCGATTCGAATTCGAATCGATTTTTTCCCACTCCCCTAATACATACACATATATATATATACATACATACTGTATATATATATACACACACATACATACATGCATATATATATATGTGTGTATTATGTGTGTATATATATATATATATATACAGTATATATATATATATATATATATATATATATATATATATATATATATATATATATATATATATATATATATATATATATATATATATATAATGAATTAAAAATGGTACTAGATGGCTCTGAAAAATACTGGTACTATTTTCTTTTTTTTTACAGACATTACAGAGCGCCGTCATCACGTTGTGACATTACTTTAACAGAGGTGTGTACTTACAAGCAGACACAGTGTGGAGACATAAGAGGCACAATGGACAAACGATATATGTGAAGCTATAAACACTGAACCGCCGCTCTACAAGAGGTGCTTTAAAACAAAGCTAGCTAGCGGCTAACGTCCCTCTGCAGTTGGCAGTGTTTTAGCTACTTCTTAATCACTAATCCTCGCCTCCATGGAGACAAATCAAGTAAGTTTCTTACAAATATCATCCCTGCAGGATGAGGAATAGCTAAACGTGCTTCACTACACACTGTAGGAGGATACCATAGCTCACCGCTAACAGCAAGCTAGCGCGCCTCAATTTAACCATTGGGTGGATCTATACATACATTGATTGTAACGATACCAAGTAGAAGAGCCGTATCAAGTCGATACTACAATCATATCGACATTTTTTATTATTACAAAATCTTTTGTAATTTTGATGATTTTTTATAAAGTCCGAAAATGCGTCCCTGGACACAGGATAACTTTAATTATGATCAAGGTATGATCCTGTAACTACTTGGATTTGGATTAACACCAACATGTGTAGTATGCTCCCCTCACCTCCCAGGGGGTGATCAAGGGTGATGGGTCAAATGCAGAGAATAATTTCGCCACACCTCGTGTGTGCGTGACTATCATTGGTACTTTAACTTTAATTTTTTAAGTATGACCTAAAACTAATGTTAAGTATTCCAACAACAAAGGAATATGTGCCTATTACATTTTTACAAAAGTGTAGATAGAACATGTTAAAACAGAAAGTAAGCAGATATTAACAGTAAATGAACAAGTAGATTAATAATCCATTTTCTATCGCTTGTCCCTCATGATTTTGACAAAAACATAGAATGGGAAAAGACACAATATGTTACTGCATACATCAGCAACCAAATTAGAAGCCTTAACTTCGGCTTCCTCCCACCTCCCAAGACATGCACCTGGGGATAGGTTGATTGGCAACATTAAATTGGCCCTAGTGTGTGAATGTGAGCGTGAATGTTGTCTGTCTATCTGTGTTGGCCCTGTGATGAGGTGGCGACTTGTCCAGGGTGTACCCCACCTTCCGCAAAATATTGTTATTGTTTTCATTTCAAAGTCGTTTGACCAATTAAAAAGTCTGTGAGTGTGTCACATCCAGGTTACCAGTTACGCACCACCCTTTTTGTGGAGCTGCTGCCACTGGTAAAGTTACAAAACATGTCAGACCTTAGTAAATCTAAAAGGCGTCGTTACGATTCTCAACTTATTCATGACAAAGCCAGGAATAAAACAAGGATTTGTATCGGGATGCCTTTGAAAGATGGAGGCGATTGAAGGCGGAGACGATTTTTTAATCTGAGGCCAAATTTTCTAATTTCCTCCTTGATAGGTAAATCAGGCATTTACGTTTTGTTATTACTTGTAATAAATGTCAATGGACATTTCGTATGTAAATTATATTGTCCAATACAGTCTATGATCTTGTCAAACAAAGCTAGTATGTTCGTGCAATGAATGCTTAGTGTGGTGCAGCTCAGCTCTTAGTGTAATGCTAAGCATGCTAGCCCGGTCAATGACACATCGACATACAGGCTAACAGGGGAAATATATGCACGTTAGCCTGTATGTCAATGTGTCATCCAACTGACAGGGCAACAAATATTTTTATGGATGTGGATATGGGTGGTAGTGTAAGTGCCTATTTCGTTCTCAATATGCTGATCCGCTGAGGAAATGCGTTCCAACATTAGCACGGCTAACTGCGGTTTCTGGTACTGTATGTGCACCAAACACATATGGGGTGGTATTTGCTTGGCACAATATAATGCATTACATGTAATGATTTTCTACTTTGTGTATTGACATGGTAGTCGGCTATATTATTAATGCGTAATGTGTGTTGGCTCATAGAATTGCACTCTGTACTGAAAGATGGTGATGTGCGTAAATGGAAGACAATGCAGTGCGTCAGGTTGGATGCAACATGGAGTTATGCTGAACGAAATGTGGCAGTCATTTTACTATTGGCCTTGGCTTGCCATCAAAGTAGGCCTATGCTATACAGGTATATAATATATTATTATACATAATTGTTTCGATGGTGGTTTGTGCGGTCGAACTCTACATTTTAGCAGGGTAATACCAACAATCTGTCCCGACTCCCGACAAAAATATTGCTGCGTAACTTTACAAATACATTTAGCTAATCGACATCAGTAAAATGTGGCATAACTACTGAGTAAACCATCTTGCAAGAAGCATAAACAAGAGAAACCTACAGCGTAGGACGCGTCGATTGCCATTTGAAGTTCCTTGGAGTAGGATTCGGATTCGGCTGCGTATCTGGCAACCTCAGTCATGGAGAGTGGGAGGGGACTACAGAATTTTGACCATGATTGCAGTACCATTTCTGGCCACATTACTACATATGGCACCTTTAACTGCATTATACCAGATATTTGAAGTTTATTTTTTAAGCATCACATTAATTAATTTCCCGAGTAATTAATACAATTTATTAAAGAGTATTTATGTTAGTAATTCAATTATTTTTTTAGTAAAGTAAGGAGTAACTATAATTAATGACTTTTTAAAGGTAATTTTCAGAACACAACCTGTCACACAGCATCATGAAACAGTTGGCAGGTTGGTGTTCCTGGCTAAAATCTTTGTGTGTATGTCCTCTAATAATGTTTACCTATAAAAACACCAACGTTAAAGGTAAATTATTTTCATGTTGCTGCTGACGTTTGAACATGTTCTCTTAAACCAGGGCACTTTATTTCACCTTTTGTTCGTTTGTGTTTTTGTAAGCTGAAGAATTGAGCATAGTTAAATGTTTTTGTTTAAAGAAGATTGGAGATTATATTTGACTATTCTTATATTAATTTCAAAGCTTTTTCTTTTTTCTTATCTCAAAACACCTCTTAAGTTGGGATCCTATTATGCAAAACCTACTTTTCTTACTTGTTGGTACCCGTTTTTGTGAATTTGGGATCCCCATCAGTCCCAAAAATTGAAAAACAAGGCACGGTGGAGATGTTTAGTTCCATAAACTAATATTTCCATTTATGGGTTAGTTTAGTGAGTTTTGATTGACATTGCCCAGCCCTACACTCTTGTTAGTTGTGTTGTTAATTGAGCATTACCAAAGGCCTAATGATGGCATTGTGTTTATATGTATGAGGGCACATTTGTACCTTGTTTGAGAGTTAATAATTAAATTGTAATATTTAAGAAATGTTATACTGCTACAAAAAAAATTCTGTGCTACTGATTTTTTTCATTTAGTAGCACCGGTGCTACTAGTGAAAAAGCTAAGCGTACAGCACTGCAGTGGTCACGATACTGAAAAGTGTACTGTGTGATTGGTTTGGTCTCCACTAGTGGCCAATACTACTGTAGTCAGAGGCGTCACTTGGTTTTAGAGACAGGAGTGTTGCATTTCTGTACTTCCTGCCTGCTTTTCCTGGCTCTGATCTCTGTCTCTCTGCGTTAATAAGAGACATATTTGTCCTTTATTACCGTGCTAATTAAAAGTACAGTGGTACCTCAACCTATGAGCACATTACGTTCCACGACCAAGCTCGTACCTCAAAATACGCCATATCTTCAAGCAGCCCCGCCCATTGAAATGAAAGGAAATCAATTTAATCCGTGCTTGGCCCTCTCAAAACAGTACAATATTAACATTTATACATGACTAAAAATGAAAAAAATGTAATCAAAAATATTTTTTGAAATACAAAAAAATAGTAATACAAACAAATACAGTACAGATGTTTCATGATTGTAACAGGGTAGGTAGATATTGCCAAATTTCCACGGCCAGCACTCCTGTGAACGCATCACCTGTATTTTGTAAAACAGTAATAATAGTGTAAACATTTACCTCTTCCAGCAGACTGAAGAGAACTTTGAAATCCGTTTGCATTTTCACATCTCATTAGATCCGACATTTACAACGAGCCAAGAAACCAAAGAGGGAAGGCTGAGATAGCAACCAGTAATGGTGTTGGGAAAGCGGATACTCCTAGTTATCTCCCGCAACCACTACAATTTAGTATTGTGAAAACTCTAATAGATAGACAAATACCTCTGTTTTGATGCCAAGAGGCCTGAGGCTTCCCAGGAAGTGCAGAGGGGACAACATGGTCTCAAACTCCTGCAGGTCACCAAACCTGAGGGCGTCAGTAAGCGTGGTGGTAGAGATGCCAGCCAGAGGGCCGAGACTGGGCAGGGATCCTGCTGTCACAGAGGGATCCGGAATTTGTCCTGGCATCGTGTCACACTTGGCCGGGACCACAGCTAGAGAGGCACACAAAGGGAGACTCAAACACCCTATCATTCCAAATCCATAAAGAATACATCAAACAGGAACGTATTACTTTTAGCAATTACTAGTCTGTTTCTTCAGTGAGTCCCCAGGACCCACAGGTAGTGATTAGAGTGGCTGCCTGGGAAATTCAATGAATACCCATTAAAAAAAAAAAATTTGTATCTTCATTTTCTGAAATTGTAGCGTTAAACTCCTTTGATTATGGGATGATACCGTATTGGCTTTAGTTAACAAATATTATATACTATTAAATAATACTGTATGTTCAAAATGTATCCAAAATTAAACAAACACTATTCTAAATTTTCACAGACACCGTTTTAACATAATAGCAACTGCCATTCAAATGATTATTTTGGTTCTTGTTTAATTACAGCACGTCTCTCTCCGAAACGTAAAAACACCATGGACACAAATGAGCACAACGTCGGGCAGTTAAAACGTGGGTTTATTTACTATGGTGTTCGCATCATTAATTGTTGAAATCAAAGTTGTGGTAACTGATTAGTTGTTTTGTAGCAGCTAAACTCGCATGTCGTGATACTGTGTACAGGTGAAAATGTCTGTGCTAAGAAGATGAAAAAAGCGCTTGTCCAGTCTGCTGACAACAAAGTATATTTTGCGAATTACTAGGTCTGCAACTAACTATTTTGATAGTCGACTACTCATCAACTATAGTCGACAAATCAGATAATGAAGCGGATTCAGTGGCCAAAATAGCAGCAATAACAACAAATCCCTGGTCTCTGCCAGACAGCAATCCGATCCAATCTGCACTTCAATAATAATAACACATAATCACGATAATTATGTGGTGTGCAATATATATGCTAATTGGAAGGTCACATGAAGTTTGGAGCTCTATAGCAACTGACTGTGCAGAAAGTCGGCGACCTCTTTGTACTATGCGCTTCAGCATCCGCTGACCCCTCTTTGTCAGTTTACTTGGCCTACCACTTAATAGCTGAGTTGCTGTTGTTCCCAAACTCTTCCATTTTCTTATAATAAAGCCGACAGTTGACTTTGGAATATTTAGGAGTGAGGAAATTTCACGACTGGATTTTTTTGTTGCACAGGTGGCATCCTATGACAGTTCCACGCTGGAAATCACTGAGCTCCTGAGAGCGGCCCATTCTTTCACAAATGTTTGTAGAAACAGTCTCCATGCCTAAGTGCTTGATTTTATACACCTGTGGCCGGGCCGAGAAATTAGGACACTTGATTCTGATCATTTGGATGGGTAGCCAAATACTTTTGGCACTATAGTGTATCTTACCGAGGGGAGTCGGAGACCGCATCTTCCGGACGTCCGACATGCCTCCGTGTACAGCCTTTACCTTTGGGCTGATACTGAAGGCAACTGTGTTGACTAGTTTGACGCGTGACCTGACCCCACACGGCCCACACGGCACGGTCGAAAACTGTTTGTGTCCTCCATGTAATCGCCCCCGAGTGCTCCCACCTGAACCCAATTAAATGAGGCTACCATGGCAACCGCACCATAGCGACACCAGCAAAAATTGGGTAAATAGCAAAAAGCACAGCGAGAAAAAAACAAAATGTTAACATCAGCTAATAACAACACAAAGTTTTGTCTTTGAAAAAAACTAAAATATTAAATAAGTTACATATATAAACCTATATATACATACACATACATATATGTGTATATGTATAATATATATATATACATATGCATGTATGTGTATATAATATAAACATAAATACATAAATAAATTATATATACACACATACAAATATAGTTGATGCAAGGGTAGATCTTGAGACCAGGGATTTTGGGCTCGCAAGGATCGGTGGCCACTGTAGTAGCCCTTCCTTGTCCAATCATCTTTCGTGGTGATCAGTCCATGAGCACGGGTCAGAACGAAACAACCCCCAAAAAAACGAAAATAAGAGATTCCAAGTAGAAACTAAAAACGTGGTGTATGGAAAATGAAAAGATGAAGAAAAAAAGCTTTCGTGACCCAGATAGCTAAAAGCACAAAAATTAAGATGTTTGACAGTAGCTACCTTCAGCGTCTCCGTCACAGCAGCGGCTGCTCTCTGCATTGCTCTGACAACAGCACATGAGGAGATAGGAGGATAAAATATCTAATGTTGATAAAAGCTCAACTGCATAATAATTAAGAGGTGATATTGTGGAAAGTAGGTCTGCCTTCTTCCAGCATGGCATTCAGTATATGTGGATAAAACATTCATAAATGGTTCAAAAAGGTTACTTACTAAACTTTAAATGAAATAAATAGCAAGCATGATGGTGTGGTGAGTTATAACTAAACATAGTTATCTAAAGTATTGGAAAACAATAACAATAGTATACTATTTGGGTTTTTTTAAATTAACTATTTAAGCGATATTTTATACTTTCTTCAAATAATGCCACATTGCTGATCTACATGCTTTTTGCAATGTGTTTAGTATGGATGTATGATAAATAAACGGTCCTAAATCTTACATCAATTACTCCAGTCCCTATTTAAGGACAAGTAAGCAACCCACTGTGTAGTTGTTAGTTTATTCACGGCTCCAGAATGTAAGGACATGTTGAGCATAGTGGTCTTATTAAGGGGTTTGTGATATGTACATCGATGGAGGGAGTCGGCACACTATCTGAACGTTGGTGGTAGTGGGACTGTGGGCCCGTCTGGATCAAAAAATTCATGGCCAAATTGCCAAATATTTGACCCAGTCCAACCCCTGATTGTCACTTGTCATGTCAGTCAGGTAAGAACTGTATACAATATATACACACTGCTTATGTTAAACAAAACTTTTCTTTGCTCAGATGATCTGCTTTCAAACAGCACAATGCTTATGTTAAACAAAACTTTTCTTTGCTCAGATGATCTGCTTTCAAACAGCACAAAGTAACTTTTCAACCTTAATAAAATATTTTTATAACATTTGGGATGATACATGGACTTAAAACAAGTTGAATGACACCTCTGTCATGGCCTGAGGGGGACTGTATCGCTCTCACTAGAACCAAGCAACTTTGAGGAGGGTGGCAGGAACCCTTCCACACAAAAAACTACAAGTGTGCAGACTGCTTTACAGCATACGTCACTCCCCCTTTTCCCATTCGTTAATGAGATGGAAGTCGATGCGAACGCCTACGTGCATTTACTGCAATCATGGCCGAAGCTGCAAATCAACAAAAAAAAACCGCTTTGTCTGAGGATTGAAAAAAATAGAAAAGGGAGGATACCCGGATAAAAACACAGTCCAAGATCAACATTGGTCCGGTTTTCACTTGCCAGCGTGAGCTCAAAGACAAGGAGGAATTATCGACCAATGCTGCCTTGGCTCTGTTCCTGCTGGATTAGTGGGTACCTTTCGATGCTCAAATCAAAATGATAATGCTGATGTTAGCTATTGGAAATGTGCATGGTTGCAATAAATAGCCACCAGCTTGATAGTTGGCAGTTCCACACTGACACGACCAGCCGCGCAACAAACTCAAAAGTACTGTATAAAGAAAACATATGCGACGACTGCAAAGTGCAAATATAAAGGTTGAGTAAAATATGTAGGTTCCTACTGTGGAAAGATCAGTCATACTGAATCATTGTAGAATTATCGTGTCAGTTTGTACATATGTGACAGTAGTTTCTGACGATGCGCTGGTCCTCATGGGAAATGTGGTCTTTCTTCAGTCAAAACACTACCGCTTTGGTCCACTGGCGCCGCCAAAATCAACCAAAACTGAAAGTTCCTAAGTGGGGCTTTAAAGAATGACCGCAGAAGTTTTCTTTGGCAATCATAATGGAACTTATGTCACCTAAATTTAACAGCATACCCAAGTACAAAAGTAATAGCACTGTACAACCAACATTTTACTTTTACTCTTGTACTGCTTGTATTTTGTTGATTACGTTCTGTCATAATCTCTGGGTATGACTTCTATATTTATGGCTAAATCCTCCTAATATCCAGATGAGAGTCATGATTTATAATCAAGAATAACTTTGACGAGCCGAGACGTGATGATGCAGGAGCAGCAGGACATCGCGGCCAGCTCACAGTAACGCAGCTGAGGGCTACTTCGCTGTGTGCTATCAATCCGCCGCTAAAAATAGTTTGTCTACGTTAGTGCTTATAATATCATCGCTAATATTTGGTTAATAGTCAGGTCACGATATGTAAATACAGTATGGTTCGCGGGTTTTGGATGGTTATTTAGAGGGTTTCGTGTACTCCATTCACAACTTCGTTAGCTCACTTTTTATGTATTTACAACTTAGAATGCATAATAAAAGAGAAACATTTGTGCCCATGTCTTATATAAGGATTCTGAATGATATACAGCACATCTCTCTATTTTTGATCTGATAACATGGTCAGAGTGCTGAAGTGCAGGGCGGTATAGCTCGGTTGGTAGAGTGGCCGTGCCAGCAACTTCAGGGTTGCAGGTTCGATTCCCGATTCCGCCATCCTAGTCACTGCTGTTGTGTCCTTGGGCAAGACACTTTATACACACCTGCTCCCAGTGCCACCCACACTGCTTTAAAGATGTAACTGAGATATTGGGTTCCACAATGTAAAGTCACTTCAGAAAATTAATATAATTCACTTCACTTCACTTCAGTGACGTCAATCTACAAAAATTACTGAAGACGTTCGGAGCGGAATATCAAAAATGGCTGACTGAATTTGTGGTATTTTCACATACTTTGCGGATTGTAAATACAATTGGATATGGTTTAATGCAGTGGTTCTCAAATGGGGGTACGCATACCCCTGGGGGTACTTGAAGTTATGCCAAGGGGTACGTGAGATTTTTTTTAAATATTCTAAAAATAGCAACAATTCAAAAATCCTTTATAAATATATTTATTGAATAATACTTCAACAAAATATGAATGTAAGTTCATAAACTGAACATCAAATCAAGTAGGCTATTCCATTCATTACAATGCAACAATGCAATATTCAGTGTTGACAGCTAGATTTTTTGTGGACATGTTCCATAAATATTGATGTTAAAGTTAATGTTTATTTTTTTGTGAAGAAATGTTTAGAATTAAGTTCATGAATCCAGATGGATCTCTATTACAATCCCCAAAGAGGGCACTTTAAGTTGATGATTACTTCTATGTGTAGAAATCTTTATTTACAATTGAATCACTTGTTTATTTTTCAACAAGTTTTTAGTTATTTTTATATCTTTTTTTCAAAATACTTCAAGAAAGACCACTACAAATGAGCAATATTTTGCACTGTTATACAATTTACTAAATCAGAAACTGATGACATAGTGCTGTATTTTACTTCTTTATCTCTTTTTTTCAACCAAAAATGCTTTGCTCTGATTAGGGGGTACTTGAATTAAAAAAAAATTCACAGGGGGTACATCACTGAAAAAAGGTTGAGAACCACTGGTTTAATGGATACAATGAAACACAATTTGGCACATATAGTCAACTTGTTTTTACACTCTACTGGTACTTTTAATGTGTCTGTTGATATGAAGAAGTTGTATTTCACTTTACTTAGTGCTCTTGTACTGTACTCTTGTAATACAATTGGCAGGAGGGGAGCAAGCAATCGAATGTGGAGAGAAGGGACAAACAGTGGATAGAGGAACAGAAAAAAAACAAGGTGAAGGAAGAAGTTGCAGAATTTTGACCTCTGTATTTGTCAAATCCTGGTTACGGCCCTCGGCACAAGGAGAGTGAGTAGACCGCGTCCTTTCAGAGGAATTGATGTAAATACATCAAAGCAAGTTGATTCAGAGAAAAGCTAAAGATAGCCTCTCCAAGAAATTCCCATTAACCTTTTACTGAGACTTCATGTTGAGGAGAACAACATGAAAGCATAATGTACAAACTCCGTTTCCATATGAGTTGGGAAATTGTGTTAGATGTAAATATAAACGGAATACAATGATTTGCAAATTCTTTTCAACCCATATTCAATTGAATGCACTACAAAGACAAGATATTTAATGTTCAAACTCATAAACTTTATTTTTTTTTTGCAAATAATAATTAACTTAGAATTTCATGGCTGCAACACATGCCAAAGTAGTTGGGAAAAGGCATGTTCACCACTGTGTTACATGGCCTTTCCTTTTAACAACACTCAGTAAACGTTTAGAAACTGAGGAGACACATTTTTTAAGCTTCCCATTCTTGCTTGATGTACAGCTTAAGTTGTTCAACAGTCCGGGGGTCTCCGTTGTGGTATTTTAGGCTTCATAATGCGCCACACATTGTCAATGGGAGACAGGTCTAGACTACATGCAGGCCAGTCTAGTACCCGCACTCTTTTACTATGAAGCCACGTTGATGTAACACGTGGCTTGGCATTGTCTTGCTGAAATAAGCAGGGACGTCCATGGTAACGTTGCTTGGATGGCAACATATGTTGCTCCAAAACCTGTATGTACCTTTCAGCATTAATGGTGCCTTCACAGATGTGTAAGTTACCCATGTCTTGGGCACTAATACACCCCCATACAATCACAGAGGCTGGCTTTTCAACTTTGCGCCTATAACAATCCGGATGGTTCTTTTCCTCTTTGGTACGGAGGACACGACGTCCACAGTTTCCAAAAACAATTTGAAATGTGGACTCATCAGACCACAGAACACTTTTCCACTTTGTATCAGTCCATCTTAGATGAGCTCAGGCTCAGCGAAGCCGACGGTGTTTCTGGGTGTTGTTGATAAACGGTTTTCGCCTTGCATAGGAGAGTTTTAACTTGCACTTACAGATGTAACGACCAACTGTAGTTACTGACAGTGGGTTTCTGAAGTGTTCCTGAGCCCATGTGGTGATATCCTTTACACACTGATGTCGCTTGTTGATGCAGTACAGCCTGAGGGATCGAAGGTCACGGGCTTAGTTGCTTACGTGCAGTGATTTCTCCAGATTCTCTGAACCCTTTGATGATATTACGGACCGTAGATGGGGAAATCCCTAAATTCCTTGCAATAGCTGGTTGAGAAAGGTTTTTCTTAAACTGTTCAACAATTTGCTCACACATTTGTTGACAAAGTGGTGACCCTTGCCCCATCCTTGTTTGTGAATGACTGAGCATTTCATGGAATCTACTTTTATATTCAATCATGGCACCCACCTGTTCCCAATTTGCCTGTTCACCTGTGGAATGTTCCAAATAAGTGTTTGATGAGCATTCCTCAACTTTATCAGTATTTATTGCCACCTTTCCCAACTTCTTTGTCACGTGTTGCTGGCATCAAATTCAAAAGTTAATGATTATTTGCAAAAAAAAAAATGTTTATCATTTTGAACATCAAATATGTTGTCTTTGTAGCATATTCAACTGAATATGGGTTGAAAATGATTTGCAAATCATTGTATTCCGTTTATATTTACATCTAACACAATTTCCCAACTCATATGGAAACGGGGTTCGTACATGACATGTAGGGGTGTAATGGTACACAAATATCTTGTTTCGGTACATACCTCGGTTCGGTTCATTTTCGGTACAGTAAGAAAACAACAAAATATTAATTTTTTGGTTATTTATTTACCAAATTTGCAAAATCCACCAAAAATATTTTTCTTAGTGGAATATTTGATGTGAAGTAATCGGAACCTTGGATAAGTCAATAATTCATAATAACATTGATTTTGATTCAATATTATGTTTTGATAATGACAGTTTGAAAAAAAAAACAGCTTTGTTTTATTAGTCAACATTGCAACTTTTTCTAAATTACATTTAACCTTTAAGATTTTTTATTTCACTTTTGTTATGTTTTTGTTTATTTTAATAGTAGTTTTAGAATGTGCCAAGGGCCTTTAAAACATTAGCTGTGGGCCACAAATGGCCTCTGGGGCACACTTTTGACACCCCTGCTATAGATAATAAAAAATGTAATCTGATAAATCTATGGATAAAAAGCAGAGCCTGACGATAACTCTCTCGCTCTCTCTGTCTCTGCCCCTCCCTCACGAATGCTGCTGCGCACACCTCCACAATTTGTTTTGTTTTTAACCCCTTCTTAACCCTGAACGTACATTGAAAATACACGCAACCCCAACTCAAAATGTCGGACATTTGAGGCATTTAAGAAACTCCGCCCCGGACAGCCCCGCAAAAGAGGACATGTCCGGTGAAAAGAGGACGTATGGTCAGTCTATCGTAGCCCGGTCGCTGCTAGCTTGCCGTGTGTTGTGCCTCGGTGTGCATTGTTTACACAACGTGCGGTACGCTACTTAATATGTCCGTGTGGAAACTCGGTCGGTACACCTCCGAACCGAACCGAAACCCCCGTACCGAAACGGTTCAATACAAATACACGTACCGTTACACCCTTAATGACATGTGTTTCGTTTTGCCACAACAACAAAAAAATACAGTAGTAACATGTTTGTACGCAGTATGCAGAATATTTGGTAACACAAAGACATGTTTTGCTCCATCACTGAGAGTGGGCATTTAAATATACCCACAATCAGAAATACAAGCAGGTGTGAGAACAAAGCTGGCAGGTCAGCTACTCCAAATAAATAGCAGGGATGCACACAAAAAAAATTGGGGAAAAATCTTGATTTCAATTCACCTCAACATGCGATTTAATTTCTAAATATTGCATTTTTTTATTGTTTTAAGTTGCTATTTTTTACAAGGACACACGCTGATGCTGCATTTAAGCTTCCTTGCTCTCCTCTTTTCCAGATAGCCTCACTTATCCTGGCCAGGGCAAGTTGGTTCTGCTGTCCTGGTCAGGAGAAGCGATCACATCAATCATTTATTTTCTTTTGGGCTATTGTAATATTTGCATTACTGTATTGTAGGGCTGCAACTAACGATTAATTTGATAATCGATTAATCTGTAGATTATTACTTCGATTAATCGATTAATAATCGGATAAAAGAGACACACTACATTTCTATCCTTTCCAGTATTTTATTGAAAAAAACAGCATACTGGCACTATACTTATTTTGATTATTGTTTCTCAGCTGTTTGTACATGTTGCAGTTTATAAATAAAGGTTTATAAAAATTAAAAAAAATTTAAAAAATTTAAAAAAAATTAAACAAAACAAAAAAATTGCCTCTGCGCATGCGCATAGTATATATCCAACGAATCGATGACTAAATGAATTGCCAACTATTTTTATAATCGATTTTAATCGATTTAATCGATTAGTTGTTGCAGCCCTACTGTATTGTAGAGTGGGCGAGCATACCATTTTTTATTTGATGCTGTATGATTATTTTGTCTTTCTATTTATTTGTATTAAAAAACGCCCTCACCAACTGTTCTTCCAGAACCTCCCAAGAAGAATGACAGAAAGACCATTGGAAGATTTTTTTTTTTTCTAAACGCAGAACAAGACAACTACCGGTAATAGTATTGGTAATAATATATTTTTTAAACTGCTATTTATTCAAAATGACAGCAAATGAGTGTGGGGTGTAGGTGGAAATAAACCCTAGACAATTCTGATTTCTTTGGGATTAAAATTATGATTTACTCTTTTTTGCAGAATCATGCAGCCCTAACATTTAACTCCAGCAGGCCAAATACATCTTACCCTCAAACATTGATGATTTAAGCGACTGTTTGTATCTATTTAGGATGTATTACTAAAATAGTCCTATTTCATGCACCACAATTAAAAATGTGAAATTCAGATTCCATGGCAAGTTTGCCCTACACTGCTTAACACATATATTAGACCACCTATGTTGGTTACCTGGGCTTCAGAGAAGTCCAAAATTAATTAGGAATAGCATTCAACCACTAATTGTTCTGTTCAGGAATGGAAATACATAATGATAATTGGATATCTTAATCAATAAATGTGCTTTACTATTCTTTACTATAAAACAGTACATTTACAATTGTATGGCTAACAACAATGCAATTTTAGCTCAATAAATAAAATCCTGGTTAAAGACACAATTGTATATTAACCTTTTCAGAAACGTGTTTTATTACAAATGCTGTGACTAGGGATGATGTTCGAAAATTGGTTCTCCCGATGCTTCGATAAGAAAAGAACCGATTCCATGGATTCGAATTCCTTTTTGAGAACTGGTTCCCGTTATCGAAGCCACTATACCGTATGTTCGCGACTATAGGGTGAAAATAGTTACGGGTGCTATTTGTGTATTTAACGCATAAATAAGGCGCAGCGTATTTTTGGGCGCAGGCATGGTTAAACATACGCTAGCTTGCATGGACGCAGTTTTAAAAAGGCAGCAGGAGCAAAGCTGAGTTCGGTTGTACTTTATTGAAGTATTTATCAATGTACTCGCATTATTTTTTTTATCAATCCTCATCCACAAATCCATCAAAGTCCTCATCTTCTGTGTCCGAAATGAACAGCTGGGCAAGTTCTCCATCTAACACGCCAGATTCCCTCTCGTCATTTTCAAAGTCAGCCTCGTTGCCGTGGGGCTCCACGGAAAAGATGCCGGCTGTTGCGAAAGCTCGAACAACAGTGCAAGCAGACACGTTCGCTCAAGCATCCACCATCCATTCACAAATTGTGGCGTAACTCGCCCGACGCTGCCTCACAGTTTTCGTGAAGCTGTGTTCGTCTGTCATCCATCGCTCCCATGACGCTCACAACTTCACTTTGAACGTCCTGTTTACACCCATTTCCAGCGGTTGGAGTTCCTTCGTCATGCCTTAATGATGACTTAGGTGGAAACTTTTCTTTCGGCAGTGTCTTCCCCTTGAAAATCACCATAGGTGGCAGTTTCTGGCCATTAGCATAGCAAGCTAGCACAACAGTAAAAGCCGACTTCTCTTGCCCTGTTGTGCGTATCGATTCGCTACCGTGCTGGTCCCCTTCTTCTCCACAGTGTGCTTCACCGGGACGTCGAATGTGAGCGCCACGTCGTCCATGTTGGTGATGGGTTTGTCGGCAATTTTTTTATTTACAACGCACATAGCAGCACTATATGCTCACTGGGGGCGTGCCTTTAGCGTCCTCTCTCACCTGAAACCTTCACCCTTTAACGTCCGAATGCTGTCCTCAGTCACGCCCGCCTTTCCTCCATATAAACAGCGTGCCGGCCCAGTCACATAACATCTACGGCTTTTGGAACTCGTGCACACACAAGGTGCACACACAACAACCTATCTGGATTCGATAAGAGATTCGATAAGAGGATTCGATAATGGCATCGACATCGGTAATTTTTTAACGAACATCATCCCTAGCTGTGACTTTAGGACAGCTCTAGCATGACCCCTATAATGTATGGTGCACTGGAAGCCATTCATTAAATTGTGCAATTTTGTATTTTATTCCCATTTCCTCTTTTGCTGCTCTAACCTGACATTTCTCCACTGTGAGATGAATAAATTATCTCCTCATAGCAAACTACTCAGACGACACAAATCAAAAAGTACAATTCATTCCACACCATTGCATTCATGTGGAATTCACTAAATATTTGTGTTACAAACTACAAACCCCAAAACCAGTGAAGTTGGCACGTTGTGTAAATCGTAAATAAAAACAGAGTACAAAGATTTGCAAATCCTTTTCAACCTATATTCAATTGAATACACTGCAAAGACAATATATTTAATGTTCGAACTGGAAAACTGTTATTTTTTGAAAATATTAGGTCATTTGGAATTTGATGCCTGCAACATGTTTCAAAAAAGCTGGCACACGTGGCAAAAAAGACAGAGTTGAGGAATGCTCATCAAACACTTATTTGGCACATCCCACAGGTGAACAGGCTAATTGGGAACAGGTGGGTGCCATGATTGGGTGTGAAAGCAGCTTCCATGAAATGCTCAGACATTCAGCCAGCATCTGTGATGGTATGGGGGTGTATTAGTGCCCAAGGCATGGGTAACTTACACATCTGTGAAGGCACCATTAATGCTGAAAGGTACATACAGGTTTTGGAGCAACATATGTTGCCATCCAAGCAACGTTATTATGGACGCCCCTGCTTATTTCAGCAAGACAATGCCAAGCCACGTGTTACAATAGCGTGGCTTCATAGTAAAAGAGTGCGGGTACTAGACCGACCTGCCTGTAGTCCAGACCTGTCTCCCATTGAAACTGTGTGGCACAATATGAAGCCTAAAATAGCCCAAACATTTACTGAGTGTTGTTAAAAGGAAAGGCCATGTAACACAGTGGTAAAAATGCCCCTGTGCCAACTTTTTTGCAATGTGTTGCTGCCATTAAATTGTAAGTTAATGATTATTTGCAGAAAAAAATTGTGTTTCTCAATTCGAACATTAAATATCTTGTCTTAGACTTAGACTTCCTTTTTATTGTCATTCAAATTTGAACTTTACAGCACAGATAAGAACGAAATTTCATTACATAAGCTCATGGTAGTGCAGGATAAAAAAGCAATAAGGTGCATATATAAATAAATAAATATATATTTTATATATATATATATATATATATATATATATATATATATATATATATATAAAATAAATATAATGCACTTTTTCACATGCGTCCACGTTTATGGATGTATGTCATATTGTCTTTTTTATTCCAGCGTTTAATCCATTTTGGGGGGAGTTGAGGGGATAATTTAATTATGATGCGTTCAAGAGTCTTACGGCCTGAGGGAAGAAGCTGTTACAGAACCTGGAGGTTCTGCTTCGGAGGCTGCGGAACCTCTTTCTAGAGTCCAGCAGTGAAAACAGTCCTTGGTGGGGGTGGGAGGAGTCTTTGCAGATTTTCTGAGCCCCGGTCAGGCAGCGGCTTTTTGCGATCTGGATAGGAGGAAGAGGAGTCCTTTGCAGTCTATTCAATTGAATATAAGTTGAAAAAGATTTGCAAATCATTGTATTCTGTTTTTATTCACGAATTACACAACGTGCCAACTTCACTGGTTTTGTACAATTGCACATAACTGGTAACCTGACTCTCACCAGATCCTTGTAGTTCACAGAGCTCCACACAAGGATCTGGGAGTTTTTAATAGGAGATGTATTTCAGAAGGCGAGGCCTTGTAAAATAATCATTGCATGTGATTGGATAAACCACTTGTCCGTTATCTTGAATGATGTGCTACTTCAACCACTCATCCAAATCAACCCGTGACGCTGATGAAAGCGACGCTGGGAAATCCAAAACATAACAGCCGACATATTGGAACGGAGCGACAAAGTTAGATAACTTTTACTGAAACAACGCAGCAATGTTGTTACGTCTTGGGGGGCGCATTGCTGCGCTGGTAGCGTTCCTTCCAATACAGACGACAAGCAGCTGCGGCGTGCAGGTAAGTTTTAAGGTTTTAATTATTTTAAGGCAGGATCAAAAATACAAACTGAGGATACTAGCAAGCATGGAGCTAATAAACACAAAATGTCACCAAGGGTGAAAAAACAAGGAATGCTAGTGCGTACAAACTTACTACGGCGAGGAGAAAAAAATAGGAGAACGTAAACGTTGCCTAAAGCAAACATTGACCCAGCAACTACTGCTGGGTGACAGGAAACTATAAAGGGGAGTGATTAACCAAAACACCTGGTGGGAACACTAATTGCAAAACTAAGACAGGTGAGGAGAATCAGTGCCCATGGAAACCAACAGTAAACAGGGAAAGAGTGTGCACCCAGGAAACAGACTAAAACAGAAACATTACCAACATAAATCATGCCATGATCCGGGTAACGGATCATGACAAATGTCAGTAGACGATCGATGTCGTTTGTGCAAAGAAAATATGCAGAATCAATGTCAGCACACGACTCCTCGCTGCGTGCCGCCATTGTTGTTTGAATCAAACAGTCGCTTTGGCGCTATGTCACATCTATGAAATCCCGCCCGGCGATCCTGATTAGTTCATTATTTTTTGCTATCTTGAAGGAGTTTGCATTGTCCTCGAGCCCAGATCCTTGTGTGGAGCTCAGCGAGCTACAAGGATCTGGCGAGAGTCAGGTTACATAACCCAGGTGACATTAAAAAAAATGCCCCCTAGAGGCTGTGGGCAGCATGACAGATTAAATCAGAGCAAAGTGATTGGCTGCTTAGAAAGCAACTAAGCACCTATTATATTTTGGAGAGAATAGTGCTTTGCTTTCTTTTATCTTCCTAAAGAAAAGTCAAACATGTTTGGAAAGTGGCACATCAAGTTAGAATTGCACTTTTAACATCGATGCAATCATAAAAACAATGATTTTTAAAACTCTCCACCGTTCGCTGCAACACAAACAATGGCACCCACACACTACCGCTCTCATGTGCGCTCTATTGCAGCAGCCGTGCGGAAACTATGTAAGCGTATTTAAAGCTCGGGGCATTTTATACATTTTTATTAGTTACACTCATTAAACGATTATAAGGGGGCGGTATAGCTCGGTTGGTAGAGCGGCCGTGCCAGCAACTTGAGGGTTGCAGGTTCGATCCCCGCTTCCGCCATCCTAGTCACTGCTGTTGTGTCCTTGGGCAAGACACTTTACCCACCTGCTCCCAGTGCCACCCACACTGGTTTAAATGTAACTTAGATATTGGGTTTCACTATGTAAAGCGCTTTGAGTCACTAGAGAAAAGCGCTATATAAATATAATTCACTTCACATAAGCAACAAGAATATCTGTGGCCTAGTGGTTAGAGTGTCCGCCCTGAGATCGGTAGGTTGTGAGTTCAAACCCCCATACCAAAGACTATAAAAATGGGACCCATTACCTCCCTGCTTGGCACTCAGCATCAAGGGTTGGAATTGGGGGTTAAATCACCAAAATGGTTCCCGGGCGCGGCACAGCTGCTGCCCACTGCTCCCCTCACCTCCCAAGGGGTGATCAAGGGGATGGGTCAAATGCAGAGGACAAATTTCACCACACCTAGTGTGTGTGACAATCATTGGTACAAAAAAAATATATATATCAAAGCTTTTTGCTAATCTATTACCGGTAGTTGGTTCAGCTCTTCTTAAATATCAAAGATACATCGTTTTGGTCTTATATAAGTTGTAAGTAATATGCTTAGACATCCATCCATCCCATCTATTTTCTACCACTTATTTCCTTCGGGATCGCGGGGGGCGCTGGAGCCTATCTCAGCTACAATCGGGCGGAAGGCGGGGTACACCCTGGACAAGTCGCCACCTCATCGCAGGGCCAACACAGATAGACAGACAACATTCACACTCACATTCACACACTAGGGACCATTTAGTGTTGCCAATCAACCTTGGCGAAGTTGGTAGAGTGGCCGTGCTAGCAATCGGAGGGTTGCTGGTTACTGGGGTTCAATCCTCACCTTCTACCATCCGAGTCACGTCCGTTGTGCCCTTGAGCAAGACACTTCACCCTTGCTCCTGATGAGTGCTGGTTAGCGCCTTGCATGGCAGCTCCCACCATCAGTGTGTGAATGTGTGTGTGAATGGGTGAATGTGGAAATACTGTCAAAGCGCTTTGAGTACCTTGAAGGTAGAAAAGCGCTATACAAGTATAACCCATTTATCATTTATTTATAACCTATCCCCAGGTGCATGTCTTTGGAGGTGGGAGGAAGCCGGAGTACCCGGCGGGAACCCACGCAGTCACGGGGAGAACATGCGAACTCCACACAGAAAGATCCCGAGCCTGGGATTGATAATAATAATTTTGAGCTAATGGACAGAAATGTATGTTGTAGACCCCTGCCGTATAAAATGCATCTCACAATTATGAAACACGTTTTATATGCAGTTTTTTACACCATAGGAAACAATTACATGCTTACCCTTTTTCGATTACGCATGCACCTCCTGGTACCCTAGCACCTCCAAAACCCTCAAATCTAGACTCCAAACATCTCAGAACAAGCTAGTCAGATTACTTCTAGACCTCCACCCCAGCAGTGTTTCCCACACATTCATTTATTTGTGACGGCCCGCCACGAAAGAATTATGTCCGCCACAAATGGATTTTTCGGCTTTTGACTCGCTCGACCGCTCATAAAAGCAATGGGACTGTCTGTGAATGTTGCTTGTAGTTACACCTCTGGTGCAGTAGGTGGCGGTATGCATTGTAACTCCGCCAATAGCACTTAATTCACCTGGTGGGCCAGAAGAAGAAGAAGAGGGACGGACGGACGGGACCAAAATACTCGCCGACTACTTTTCATAATGATGGCGCTTCCTACGTTTCTACCTCAAACGTCCAAAAGCTGCTGAAAGCCTTGATCCAGGATGCCATGGGGAAAAAACTTAAATGGTGCCTTTTGGCGATAGTTAGCAGCTTGGTGGCTCATAGCCGGCTAGCTAACGCTTGCTAGCGTGGTAGCATTGCTTCATTTTTACAGGTGTTATAGGTAGATAGGTTATAGCTGCATCGCTCGTGGCTCGTCATATATTTAATGTTAATCCGCGATTTCACCGAGCGTTTCACTGACGGTTTCGCCTGACGCTGCTTCATTAACACCGCCGCTGTTTGACTCGGTCACCTGTTTTCATACCGACGAGCTAACGTGTCCAGGTTATAACCCTGTTGTCAATAAACACACATGGACTGAAGCTAAATTGTCCACTGTCCACTGCAGCATGTGAATGCAATGAAAAGAATAAAATCTGAGCCAACCAGCTGTTAAAATGTTGTCCAGGTTAATGTTTTATTAAAGGCCCTTCATTTCAAGATTTCAACTGTGATTGGGCTTTAAACAGATGGATGACCTGTTCAGATGGGTGTAACTGCTACTGGTCAAATAATGTGAAATAGCATTTAATTTTACATGTATGCAATGCCATTTAAATGTAATTATAGATAATAATAATAATAATAATAAATACTGTGTAGTGTTGTAAATAGTCAACGGGAAGGATTCTAGTAAGATATAAGCCATGAGCACTACACAGCCAGAAAAAAACCTAGGCAGGACAAGTAAAAATATTGGGGCAAGTAGATTTGAGAAGTCGGGCAAGTAGAAAAAAACCTTAACGTTGAACCCTGCATGTGTTGAGCTGCTGGTTAGACGGCACTGTACATAGAGCGCTTCTGCTCGTTAGTAATACATTCTAATGTTGGATGTTCACTCCTTCACACAGATGAGTATAGAAAAATATTTTCAACGGCCGAAAAGGGCTGGACTTGGAGAGGAGGTAGGCCTACAGTCCGGACCACAGGTGCGACCTGTTCAGCAGGAGGAGGAGGAGGAGGTTGACTGACTGTGGCAGGACACCTCTGCCTCTGTTTCACTTCATGTTGCTGGTAAATAATATGGTTGTAGTAGTAGGCTAAAGTTAAATTATTTAGTATTCACTAATTAAAGGGGCAGAGCTTTAAGAGACATTTTAGCTTTTATATTTTATAAGATATATTTTTTGTAAGAACCACAATTAATAAATATATTTCAGTGAATCACTAATTGTTCAAATCTGTATATAAATATGTACATAAAATGTTGTAATTATATTCCAACTCCGCGTTCTTCTTGGTCATCGCCGCTGCCCCCCCCCCCAACCCCTCGCCGACCACACCACCACAAATAGATGCCTGTCCTGTGGGAAACACTGCCCCAGATCACACCTCACTCCTACCCACTTCTCCAAAGTGGGCTGGCTCAGGGTGGAGGACAGAGTAAAACAACTTGCACTGAGCCTTGTCTATAAAATCCGCTACACCTCCCTGATACCGAAGTACATGTCAAACTACTTCCTTAACGTAAATGACCGCCATAACCACAACACCAGGGGGAGCTCCACTAACCACCTTAAACCCAGATTCCGATCTAACAAAGGTCTTAACTCATTCTCTTTCTATGCCACATTAATGTGGAATGCACTCCCAACAGGTGTAAAAGAAAGGGCATCTCTATCCTCCTTCAAAACCGCAATAAAAGTACACCTCCAGGCAACTTCAACTCTAAACTAACACCCTCCCTGGATTTTTAATAATCAAACGTAAACAATCAAATGTAGATACTTTTCTTATGCCTTCTGATCTCTCTCTCTCTCTCTCTCTCTATTTCCACTACTTGCTGTACATATCCTACCAAGTCAGACCTACACTGTTTCAATGTCCATTTCTCTGTTC
The DNA here is from genome assembly GCF_033978685.3 of Nerophis lumbriciformis. Lineage (NCBI taxonomy): Eukaryota > Metazoa > Chordata > Actinopteri > Syngnathiformes > Syngnathidae > Nerophis > Nerophis lumbriciformis. Next base: position 34,813,753 of record NC_084555.2, read on the forward strand.
TCAATTGTTGATGACTGATGATAACAACTCCACACCCAGAATTGTAAATAATTCAATGTATACACCCTGATGATTATCTTGTGTGATGACTGTATTATGATGATAGTATATATGATAGTATATATCTGTATCATGAATCAATTTAAGTGGACCCCGACTTAAACAAGTTGAAACATTTATTCGGGTGTTACCATTTAGTGGTCAATTGTACGGAATATGTACTTCACTGTGCAACCTACTAATAAAAGTCTCAATCAATCAATCAAAATGTGCGCTCTATTGCAGCGGCCGTGCGGAAACTATGTAAGCGTATTTAAAGCTCCGGGCATTTTATACATTTGTATTAGTTACACTCATTAAACGATTATAAGCAACAAGAATATATATCAAAGCTTTTTTCTAATCTATTAATTGGTTCAGCCCTTCTTAAATATCAAAGATACATCGTTTTGGTCTTATATAAGTTGTAATTAATATGCTTAGACATTCTTTGTTAAAATAATTTTGAGTTATTGGACAGAAATGTATGTTGTAGACCCCTGCCGTATAAAATGCATCTCACAATTATGAAACACGTTTTATATGCAGTTTTTTACACCATAGGAAACAATTACATGCTTACCCTTTTTCGATTACGCATGCACCTCCTGGTACCCTAGCACCTCCAAAACCCTCAAATCTAGACTCCAAGCATCCCAGAACAAGCTAGTCAGATTACTTCTAGACCTCCACCCCAGATCACACCTCACTCCTACCCACTTCTCCAAAGTGGGCTGGCTCAGGGTGGAGGACAGAGTAAAACAACTTGCACTGAGCCTAGTCTATAAAATCCGCTACACCTCCCTGATACCGAAGTACATGTCAAACTACTTCCTTAACGTAAATGACCGCCATAACAACAACACCAGGGGGAGCTCCACTAACCACGTTAAACCCAGATTCCGATCTAACAAAGGTCTTAACTCATTCTCTTTCTATGCCACATCAATGTGGAATGCACTCCCAACAGGTGTTAAAGAAAGGGCATCTCTATCCTCCTTCAAAACCGCAATAAAAGTACACCTCCAGGCAACTTTAACCCTAAACTAACACCCTCCCCGGATTGTTAATAATCAAATGTAAACAATCAAATGCAGATACTTTTCTGATGCCTTCTGATCTCTCTCTCTATGTCCACTACTTGCTGTACATATCCTACCAAGTCAGACCTACACTGTATCGATATCCATTTCTCTGTTCTCAATTGTTGATGAATGATGATAACAACCAAACCTAACCCCCCCCCCCAAACACACACACACACACCCCGAATTGTACATAATGGAAATAATTCAATGTATACACCCTGATGATTATCTTGTGTGATGACTGTATTATGATGATAGTATATCCATCCATCCATTTTCTACCGCTTATTCCCTTTGGGGTCGCGGGGGGCGCTGGAGCCTATCTCAGCTACAATCGGCCGGAAGGCGGGGTACACCCTGGACAAGTCGCCACCTCATCGCAGGGCCAACACAGATAGACAGACAACATTCACACTCACATCCACACACTAGGGCCAATTTAGTGTTGCCAATCAACTTATCCCCAGGTGCATGTTTTTGGAAGTGGGAGGAAGCCGGAGTACCCGGAGGGAACCCACGCAGTCACGGGGAGGACATGCAAACTCCACACAGAAAGATCCCGAGCCCGGGATTGAACCCAAGACTACTCAGGTATATGATAGTATATATCTGTATCATGAATCAATTTAAGTGGACCCCGACTTAAACAAGTTGAAAAACTTATTCGGGTGTTACCATTTAGTGGTCAATTGTACGGAATATGTACTTCACTGTGCAACCTACTAATAAAAGTCTCAATCAATCAATCAAAATGTGCGCTCTATTGCAGCGGCCGTGCGGAAACTATGTAAGCGTATTTAAAGCTCCGGGCATTTTATACATTTTTATTAGTTACACTCATTAAACGATTATAAGCAACAAGAATATATATCAAAGCTTTTTGCTAATATATTAATTGGTTCAGCCCTTCTTAAATATCAAAGATACATCGTTTTGGTCTTATATAAGTTGTAATTAATATGCTTAGACATTCTTTGTTCAAATAATTTTGAGTTAATGGACAGAAATGTATGTTGTAGACCCCTGCCGTATAAAATGCATCTCACAATTATGAAACACGTTTTATATGCAATTGTACACCATAGGAAACAATTACATGCTTACAGTATGTAGTATTGTACATGCATAATAACGCAATAAAATCAGCGAAAAGAAATCTGTGAATCACAATAGAAAGTAGCTAAGCGGAAGTTGTTGGTTCTTATGTAATTTTTACGCAATTGTCTTTTCATAAGAGGGCTACGTACAACACTACATCGACTGTTTGTGAATGTTGGTGAATTAGTGCACGTCACCTTGAATAAATCATAAGGAATATATTGTTCCCGCCGTGCACACGCAAGATGATGAACGTGATGTTTGTGCTGCACAACATGCAAAAGTCAGGACATCACCAACGACAATAAGCAAAGCAAAACTACTTGAGTCCCCATATTCAACAAGTCCACAGACCTGACTTGGAGCCCAGGTGGAACAAATGTCCTTTCTTCTGCTCGGACGTGGGTCGAGAGTAGATTTTAAAAAGTGGAAACCGTTGCATCAGCCCGGCTCTGAACGTGATCCCCATTTGGGAGGATTTGGGAATGCGGAAATGAGGGCGATGCCAGCAGGGACGTTAAAAAAAAATACATGGAGGGAAGTCATGAAGCTCCTCCCATCAAGCACGAGGAGACCTTGCTTTGCGAACGTGCACGTAGCAGAATTATTATTACAATCCATCCCATCATTTTCTACCGCTTGTCCCTCTCGGATTCATGGGGGTGATTGCATGGGCTGTATCCCAGCTGGATTCGGGCGTAAGGGATGGTTCACTCTGTAATAAAAATAATAATAATAGTTATTATTATTATTATTTTACAGTAGTGGAACTTCCCCAAATTAGTCGATGTTCTGTCTAGTCGTGGACGCGCCCATCATCTAGCGCTACTGCGCATGCGTAAAACTTGGACTAAACATAACTGTAAGGAAATTAGTTTTAAATATCATTCAAACACTATGTACCCTTTGAACAAATATTTCCCGTGTGTAGAATCTTTTGACAAAATAAGGCTATCTTGGTGTATTTTTCATATATATATATATATATATATATATATATATATATATATATATATATATATATATATATATATATATATATATATATATATTTATTTATTTATTTATTTATTTATTTCATTATATATGGATTGAGACCCAAGCTCTCTCCATTTGTTTACTGTGCCCTAGCAGCAGGGCCGCCCTCTCCTGCCCCAAGTGGAGGAGTTCAAGTACCTAGGAGTCTTGTTCACGAGTGAGGGAAGAGTGGATCGTGAGATCGACAGGCGGATCGGTGTGGCGTCTTCAGTGATGCGGACGCTGTATCGATCCGTTGTGGTGAAGAAAGAGCTGAGCCGGAAGGCAAAGCTCTCAATTTACCGGTCGATCTACGTTCCCATCCTCACCTATGGTCATGAGCTTTGGGTTATGACCGAAAGGACAAGATCACGACTACAGGCGGCCGAAATTAGTTTCCTCCGCCAGGTGGCGGGGCTCTCCCTTGGAGATAGGGTGAGAAGCTCTGCCATCCGTGGGGAGCTCAAAGTAAAGCCACTGCTCCTCCACATCGAGAGGAGCCAGATGAGGTGGTTCGGGCATCTGGTCAGGATGCCACCCGAACGCCTGTTTAGGGCACGTCCAACCGGTAGGAGGCCACGGGGAAGACCCAGGACACGTTGGGAAGACTATGTCTCCCGGCTGGCTTGGGAACGCCTCGGGATCCCCCGGGAGGAGCTGGACGAAGTGGCTGGGGAGAGGAAAGTCTGGGCTTCCCTGCTTAGGCTGCTGCCCCCGCGACCCGACCTCGGATAAGCGGAAGAAGATATATATATATATATATATATATATATATATATATATATATATATATATATATATATATATACATATATATATATATATATATATATATATAGGACAAAAACATCATCCAGTAAGGGTCCTTAGGCAAGACCCCTCATGATACACCCGCCTACCTCAGGATGAGTGAACACAAAACAAATAGAGTCATAATGGCTCAGAGGTCGCCCGGGTCAACAAGGTCTGCGTCAGTTGCTAGGGAACCAGGACAAACTGATGAGAAATGGGCTACTGGAACAAAATACAGATGGACAAGGGCTAAAAATACAAAGATGCTGGAATGCTACTATAGAAGCAATCCGAGAGAACGGGGCTACATGCAGCGAATGTGGGATCATTGGATACTTCGAAACCCACAATCAAGGCTAACAAAGAAACAGCTGTTAGCCCAGTGTTCCAACATCCGTAATCGAAATCCACTACTAGAGATTAATGAAATCCAACAACGATGCTACGGCAAGGGGGAGCCAGGACGGCAGGTCAGCGGGGAGATGTCATCATCATCATCCCCACAACCAGAGATTGGGTACCAAGTCCCAACAGATACCGACAGCCTCAACACAAGAGCTGCTGACCTGAGCAGCCGACGAATACCAAAGCTGAATTGCCAAGTACCTTCAGAAGATCTACTAGTGGATGTGAATGCTGCTCTGAAGACAATCCCCACAGGAACCATCACAGAGACCAACAAGCTGATACACAGCACAGCAACGGTAATCATGAAGATGCTTGGGTACAAGGTGGGCTCAGGATATAACAAGCAGTACCCACCGGGATGCGGTTACGGGTACGGTTAGAGGCCAAGATAAAGGCAACACAGAGAGAAGTTAGCCAGCTAGCAGAACTACAGGAAGGGAACATGTGAAGTGAAGTGAAGTGAATTATATTTATATAGCGCTTTTTTCTAGTGACTCAAAGCGCTTTACATGGTGACACCCAATATCTAAGTTACATTTAAACCAGTGTGTGTGGCACTGGGAGCAGGTGGGTAAAGTGTCTTGCCCAAAGACACAACGGCAGTGACTAGGATGGCGGAAGCGGGAATCGAACCTGGAACCCTCAAGTTGCTGGCACGGCCACTCTACCAACCGAGCTATGCCGCCCCATATGGTGAATAAAGGGGCACTCAGGAAGTACAACTCACCGTCCATACCAGAGGTACTCAAAACTGCCAAGCAATGACTAACAGCTCTGGCCAACCGGTTGAAGAGATACACCTAGGAGGGTGAGGCCAGCAGAATAAACAAGCTGTTCTCCACTGAACCAGCCAAGGTGTACTCTCAGTGGCAGGGAAACACGAACCGGTCAGACCCACCAAGAACTGAGGTGGAAAAATATTGGAAAGACATATGGGAAAGAGAGGCATCACACAACACCAATGGCCAATGGTTAGTGGACCTGAGAGCTGACCACAGCAACCTCAAAACATATAACATTCACACTCACACAGTGGGGCCAATTTAGTGTTGCCAATCAACCTGCATGTCTTTGGAGGTGGGAGGAAGCCGGAGTACCCGGAGGGAACCCACACAGTCATGGGGAGAACATGCAAACTATATATATATATATATATATATATATATATATATATATATATATATATATGGGCTTCACGGTGGCAGAGGGTTTAGTGCATCTGCCTCACAATACGAAGGTCCTGAGTAGTCTTGGGTTCAATCCCGGGCTCGGGATCTTTCTGTGTGGAGTTTGCATGTCCTCCCCGTGACTGCATGGGTTCCCTCCGGGTACTCCGGCTTCCTCCCACTTCCAAAGACATGCACCTGGGGATAAGTTGATTGGCAACACTAAATTGGCCCTAGTGTGTGGATGTGAGTGTGAATGTTGTCTGTCTATCTGTGTTGGCCCTGCGATGAGGTGGCGACTTGTACAGGGTGTACACCGCCTTCCGCCCGATTGTAGCTGAGATAGGCTCCAGCGCCCCCCGCGACCCCAAAGGGAATAAGTGGTAGAAAATGGATGGATGGATGGATGGATATATATATATATATATATATATATATATATACACACACATACATACATACATACATATATATATATATATATATATATATACACACACATACAGACATACATACATACATATATATATATATATATATATATATATATATATATATATATATATATATATATATATATATATATATATATATATATATATATGATACACACTACTGAAATTATTTTATGAAAGGATTTCAGTAGTGTGTATGAAAGGATTTCAGTGGTGTGTATGAGAAAAAAAATCAGTTGTGCGTATGAAAGGATTTCAGTAGTGTTATGAGAGAGAAAAAATCAGTAGTGTGTGTGAGAGGTTTTCAGTAGTGTGTGTGAGAGGATTTCAGTAGTGTGTAGGAGAGAAAAAAAGGAGTAGTGTGTGTGACAGGACTTCAGTCGTGTGTATGAGAGAAAAAATGTCAGTAGTCTCTGTAGAAGGATTTCAGTAATGTAAATGAGAGAAAAACATTTCAGTAGTGTATGTGGGAGGATGTCAGTAGTGTGTATGAGATAATTGTAGTAGCATGTGAGAGAATTTTAGTAAGGTGTATGAGAAGATTTCAGTAGTGTGTGAGAGAGGATTTCAGTAGTATGAATGAGAGTGGTTCAATAGTGTGTGAGAGAAAAAAAATGTGTTTGAGAGCGTTTCAGTAGTGTGTATGAGAGTGTTTCAGTCGTGTATATGACGGAAGAAAAATGTCAGTAATGTGTATGAAAGGATTTCAGTCGTGTGAATGAGAGTGTTTCAGTAGTGTGTGTAAGAGAAAAACATTTCAGTAGTGTATATGAGAGGATTTTAGTAATTTTTATGAGAGAAAAAAATGTCAGTAGTGTGTATGAGAGGATTTTAGTAATGTGTGTGAGTGGATTTCAGTAGTTTGTGTGAGAGAATAATTTTCAGTTGTTTATATGAGAGCATGTCAGTAGTGTAAGTAAAAAGTAATTCTGAATAATGTATGTTTATATATATATATATATATATATATATATATATATATATATATATATATATATATATATATATATATATACACACACAAAGGCAACACTAAATTGGCCCTAGGGCGTGAATGTTGTCTGTCTATCTGTGTTGGCTCTGCGATGAGATGGCAACTTGTCCAGGGTGTACCCCACCTTCCGCTCAGCACAAGGCTCACGCCCCCCAGCATGTTCCCTGTGGTCACACCTTCCCCCGTGTCATCGCGCTGCGCCCTACTATTTGAAAAAAAAAGGCTTTAACAATCACACTGTAAAAATACATTGAAACCAGTGAATCTGAAAATTGACAGCCGCTTTGGTGCGCATTATTATACAAATTATGAACCGCTGAGGAGTGCAGCAGTTTTTTTTCCTTCAATTACCACCTATTAAACGACTACATTTACAATTTATTAGGTATGATAGTCACGTAAAGATGTCAGAAATCTATATATTCAACGACTGAAACTCACACTTGGAATGCCCGTCAGAAAACGGCTCGTTTAGCTTCCAAATGGCTCCTCAGACTTTTGTGTTGCATAATTGATTTATTGCCAAAATAAGTGAAACATTAATTTTGAATGTAAAAATATATTGTAACAATATGAAATGTTTATTTTGTATACAACTTTATGTTCATGTTTAACATGGTTGCTATAAAACCACATGAAGAAATACAAAAACAAAGACACATCCCAATTAAAAGCGATCTATTATGATTTTCCTCTTTTCTGAAGTTAAACTGTTAGATGCTAGCATTAAAAAATGCCAAAGCATCAAATCATGAGGTTCATGCATTTTGGCGTGAGCTTGTACACAGTTTTGTATGTGTCTGAATGCTGTCTTTTTTAACATTGGGCCATCTGTGACGTCACAGATTGACAGATGTACTACTGTGGGCATTTCCAGATCATGCTCTGCATGTGCCAGGCCCCTCTTCTCTGCTCTGCTCTGCTCTGCTCTCTTATCCCGATGCCTGCAGCCTCCAGTGTTATTTCTTCTTGTTTTATGCTCTCCCGCCTGCTCTTATGTCTATAACATAAATACTTCTGTGTTTATTTGTCCACATCATTTTTACTGTTTTGTCAACATGGACCAGCACGAAGTTGGAAAAAATACGGCGCCAATGCGACATTAATACGTAGTTTGAAGAAACCAGCTGTAGCGCCATTTTTATTGCATGCGCAAAAACTGAGGGAACTCTTTTTCTAGTGTAGTAACACATCGCCATGCAACGGTATTAGCCGTAAAAGCTAACTATGGCAGGAGATAAGCTAGCTTCTACGTCAGCACGAAACAGGTTTGAGTTTGTAATACACAACAAAATGAGATAGAACACCGATTTGTACTGATTGAAAAACATGAACAATCATATTACAGTATCTTTAAAGTATTAGCCCACATTTCATGTTTTGTTTGTACACAGCTAGCCAGACAGCGTATGTACTGTAGTTGTAATAACAAGCATGACGTGCTGTGTGTATCATGATCCATATTAAAATGTGACTCACTCAATGGACAGTTGCCTGTTTGGTCCAGCTGGCTGGGGACATTTTTCCGGATTTATTATTTGGGTCAGCACTCCATTTATGTGGAAATAGCTTGTCTCCAAATTCCACATTTTGCAGCTTCGAGTGACTTTCACCTCACTCTCTCGGCTTCCGTCTGCTCCAACATTTCACCTTTGTGCTCGCTTCTAGAAGCAGTAGTTCATCTTCCGTTCATTCAGCTTCAAAAGTACAAGATTGTGAATCTTCATTTGCCCAAAACTAGTCGTCTTTGTTGTCTATTACAAAGTCTTCCCTGATTAGAACACACTCACGTTTGAATCCAGAAGTAGGAACACAAGTTGTTGCCAGAAGTCGGACGTGCGTTGCTGTGGAAACGGAAATCAATGCGTGGAAGTCAGTTCTGGCAATGATTAAATTAAAATGATCAGAATAAGGTAAATATTGAACATATTACATATTGTTATGAACGTGTCTGTTACTACATTATATATAGATTTGCAGCGTGTAAATAAATAAAATTGATGGAGGGTTTTGACTGTTTTTTTTAGAGGGATTTGAAGGGCGACAACAGTGACTCCCGTTAGCAGCATCTTCCAAGCTTTTTTTTTATCATCTTTAAAATACTAAATAAAATAAAAAAGATGTGTGTTGATGTATTTCATAATGGTTATGATTGATAGTCAAAATTCTGTTATGGTTACTGAGGGGAAGATGACGGCAACTGACACCAGAGGGCTGTAATGTTCAAATATGTATTATATATATAGACCATATATATAATAATAAAACAATAATAATATAAACTACACTGTAAAAAAAAAATCCTATTTTTAAGGTTAATTTACTCTAAATTTCTACTGTAATTTTTCAATTTTTTTTTAAATAGTTCATAAAACTGTAGAATTGAAGACATTATCTGTAAATAAACAATCCGCCTGTTATTTTAAGTAATGTGCCAGTAATGACAAACTATGTATATTTCTATTTTGTTTTACAGAAAAATACCAAATTAATTATACATAGCATTTTCTGTTTTCTTAAATTACTTTCAAATTCATGTAAAGTTACAGTAATTATCTTTCATTAAATATGTAGCTTGTTATATAAAAGTCTATGTCCATACTAACAATCTAAAACAGGGGTGTCAAACTCAAATACAGAGTGGGCCAAAATGTAAAACTGAACAAAGCCGCGGGCCAAGGTTGAACAAATTAACCTTTTAATAGGGACCCAAACAAGTTTTGCATTAAATATTGAACAAGCAAGGCTTATATAACTTTATAATGACATGCAAAATCGAGTTTCAAATAATAATAATTAAAAAATATCAATGGCATATCAAATACAATTTAAATAAAAATTGAATGCCTCTTTTCTATTTGCAGCCTTCTGAGGTAATATCAACATTAGCTTTTTCCACAGGCTAATAAATTTGAAAATAAAATAACAATGAATAAAACAACCATTCAGGACTTTAAACTGCTCAGTTTGCAACACACTGATCTAATCTGATGTGCCCAAGCCAGATACCTGGCATCTTTTCTTGGATGCTAGTTCATTAATGCTCAGGCTTTGAGCTGAGGCAACCTTCATTATTGAACGAAGGTGTTCATCAGTCATTATATCTCGTCCACCCGTTCCACAGTCTTGGGGGCGTACCTTAAATGCACTGCCTTTAACGTACTCTACGAGCTATCGTCACATCCGCTTTTCATCCATTCTAACATCGTTCAGACCCAGTCACAAGATATGTGCGGCTTTTGTACGCACACACGAGCGAATTCAACGCATACTTCATCAACAGCGATACAGGTTACACTGAGGGTGTCAGTATAAAAAACTTTAACACTGTTAGAAATATACGCCACACTGTGAATCCACACCAAACAGGAATGACAAACACATTTCGGGAGAACATCCGCACCGTAACACAACATAAACACAACAGAACAAATACCCAGAATCCTTTGCAGCACTAACTCTTCCAGGACGCTACAAAATACACCCCTAGCTACCACCAAACCTCCCCGCCCCACACACACATACCTTGTAGCGTCCCGGAAGAGTTAGTGCTGCAAAGGGTTCTGGGTATTTGTTCTGTTGTGTTTATGTTGTGTTACGGTGCGGATGTTCTCCCAAAATGTGTTTGTCATTCTTGTTTGGTGTGGATTCACAGTATGGCGTATATTTCTAACAGTGTTAAAGTTTTTTATTTGGCTACCCTCAGTGTAACCTGCATCGCTGTTGATGAAGTATGCGTTGCATTCAATTGTGTGTGCGTGCAGAAGCCGCACATGTTATGTGCCTGGGCCAGCACCCGTTGGACTGGCTGAAAAGCACACATGACGATTTTCGGGAGGGGCGCTGAAGTTTGGAAGACTCCCGGGAGGTTTGGCGGGAGGTTTGGCAAGTATTAGAATTAGCGGTGAATGCGGTGTTACCACGGCACCGCCGCAATATATAATCGGCGGGCCAGCTTTAGTGTTAATTTGATATCGCCTCAAGGGCCAAGTGAAATTACACGGGCCAGAGTTTGACACCCATGCTGTAGAATAAAGGTATTTTTCTGCAGAACTGTTTGCATCGTCAGTTTATTAAAGGTGTTGAGCTTAACAATTCAGAAAAAATCTGTAAAATAATGGTATTTTTCTGTGGAACTGCCAGCATTGTCATTTCATTAAAGGTGTTTGATCGTAATAATTTGGAAAAACTCTGTAGAATAAAGGTATTTTTCTGCAGAACTGTTTGCATCGTCACTTTATTAAAGGGGGTTGATCTTAATAATTTAGTCAAAATCTGTAAAATCACGATATTTTTCCGCAAAATGTTTCATGAAAATTTCTGTAAATATAATGTGTTTGATCATTATTTGGTTTATAATGTTTTACTTTAATTTTATGGTTTTTGTTTGGCAGCCGTAGCTGCCAGTAGATGACCGTTTTTTTACAGAATTTTTTTTTACAGTGTAGGGAAATGGAGTGTGAACTAGATCCAAGAGTGTGTATGGAGGACTATGTGTAGTATTTAACTGAAGTGTGTGTTACCAAGTGTTGACGAGAGCGAACGAGGCAGTCCATGGGGCAGGCAGGTGATCTGGGGCGAGAAAGAGGCATCAGAATCCAAGGGCGAGCGAGGAGCCGAGGAACAAAGGAGGCAGTAAGAGTCCAGAGGGAGATCCGTGGAAAAGTGAGACACACAGCTCACTTTCCAGGCGACGGAGGGTAGGTACACCATAGAAAACTAAGTTTCCGCAAGGATCCCTGGGTCCACTGGTTCTTTAAGCAGCTCGCCCTCATCAATTCCAGGTGTGTAGATTGCAAATTGTCTGCAGGCTTGTAGCTGCGTGGGCGTGCTGCGTGGGCGTGCTGCGTGGGCGTGCTGCTCTCAGCGCGAGCAGGGGCGTGTCCGAGCGCGCTGTCAGCGGTGAGAGAGCGCATGTGGGCGTGACCCGCAGTGCGCTCGTCGGGACGCACAGACGAGGACGCATTGGAATGCGCCCTGGCCGTGACAGTATTCCCCAAAAAACTGCAGTTCTGTTGTGGGTCACACTCCTGTTGCCTCTCGTTCTGCTGCGCGCGCACTGCGGGCCACGCCCACGGGCATTCCCTCTCGGCTGCGGTCGCGCCCCCCCCCCCTGCGGCCGCCATGAATCTCCAATCAACACACCTGAGCGACCTGCCTTCATAAGCCAGCGCGTCTTGAGATCCAGTGCCAGAACGTAGCTTCTCGTAAGCCAACACGTCTCCAGTCTTCTCGCATGTGTATCTCTCTCTCTGTGTTCTCTCCCCGTCGTGTTCATTGTCTATCGTGTTGTGTCGTTCTCCAGCTTTCCGTCGGCCTTCCTTGTCGTCGAGCTGTGTGTTTCGTCTCCCTGGATCCCCTCTGGACTTTCTCTTGCCTCTCTGGACTTAGACCTCACGCCTGCCCATTGACCACAACGCCTCGCTCCAGTCCTTGACCATCCGCCTGTTTTTCAACTTCCGAGCCTGTTTTGCCCTCTTTGGACTTCTGCCTCGATCCCAACACGCACCCTCAACACCCACTGGTAACCACTCTCATATAATTACCACACATAGTCACACTTCATATATTTGGATTACGCACACATCTCACGCACATTACAAGCTGTCAATAAATACGCTGACAGCTAACGACGTCACTGTCTCACTGCCGTCTTCTTCTCCCGCTGCAACGTCACAAGTTCCCCTTTAACTCTAAAACAATAACACGGATTATTCCAAATTCCACAATTCATTTATTGAACGTGGTCAATACGTTATCTATCAGTGATCTCACAATTCAGAAATTACTCATTGATTATCTATCAGTGATCTCACAATTCAGAAATTACTCATTGATTGTGCAATTCATTCAATTTCTTCTTAACGTCAATCTCTAAACTTTTATAACTTACTCAACAATGTTCCAGTTGTATTACAGTATACCTGTCTGCAGTGGAAATGTTTGTTTTGCATAAAACAAGTGATTTTTTTCCCCAAAACATGTATATATCTGAGAAAATAAATACATGTCCGCTGCAGAGGAGGCTGGTTTATAGGAAGATATATGGGGACCAATCCACCTTAATCACCTAAAGTGAGCTGAGGTAGGCATCCAGCACACCCAAGGGTAAATATGTCCATCATTTTTGTGGAGTTTATTGTAGCATGACACAAAACACACAACTCAGTGTAGATTTATTGTGGTTGTTATTCTGCAGCATAGATAATAAGCACTCAATGCTCTATCATCTCATCCTTTTAACAAATAGGTATAAAAATAAATCATAAGTTACATCTTGACAGATATATAGTATATAAGCACTGGATGTTTTCATGGAAAACTTTCTCAACAATGAGGTCAAACCACAGTCGATGACATTGAGGTAAGCATGAATGTGTTTTTGAGGCCCAAGACAAGATTGAGTGTTTATGCCAGGAGTCGGCCTTGTGTGTGTGAATACATCATTAATAGCAATCAATATACTATTGACACCAAAACCACACAATCACATCAAACCTCACATAACATACTAGATCTATAACAGATCATATATTGATATAAATATACACTATATATATATGTATTTCTTTTTTTTAGGTTTGAAAATGCATGCATTTAAATGGAGAGCTGTCAAAATAAAAGCCATGCTACATCACTCTGTTGGTTATGTGGGATCCTCAAGTTGAAGTCAGGAGCCTGCAAATGGTTCCCACCAGACCTTCCTTCTATAAGGCCAGCAGAGTTGGAGAGTTGAGGAGGTCAACAGATTCTGCTTTACCTCCTCCTCCCCCTTTATGGCTGTCCAGACCCTCCGTGAGCAAGTCCAGCTCGGGACAGGCGAAGGTGAAGACGGACAGGTAGCTGCTGCAGGTGGGTGTGGAGGTCACCACGGGGGTACTGAGAGGCTCCAGGTCATTAGAAACTGACTTGTACAGGGTCTCCCAGTCAGAGACCCCGAGGGAGCTGCTCAGATCGATGTCCGGAACGGACCGGGCCGTCTCCGTGGGGGGTTTGTCCTCCAAAGTGGGCAGTAGGTTGTCCATGAGCCCTTCCTTCATGTCCAGAGAGGGCTCCAGGTCGCACATGTGGATTTCGGCGCTGGCGCACAAGAGGATGTCGGAATTCCCGGAGATGGCTGTGGCCGGATCACTCGGGATGTCCATGTCTTGGAGGAGCGAAGGAGCTTCCTGAGTGCTGTCGTCCGGAAGACTGTCCTCCTCCGGACTGGACGGCACTACCGGCGATCCGTTAGACTCCCGCAAAATGGTCTCCATGTCCTCGGACATTTGGCACAGCGGTTTATGCGCGGCGAGGATCAACTCCAGTCGCTCCTTCTCTTTGAGGAGGTTTGCTATTTCTGTCTCCAAGGATGCTTTTTCCTCCTCCAGCGTGTCCGTCTCCTTCGGAGCGGGAAAAAAAGAAGAAGTCCCAACACACATTACACTACTGTTTTTCAACCTTTTTTGAGCCAAGGCACATTTGTTGCGTTGAAAAAATCCGGAGGCACACCACCAGCAGATCTCATTAAAAAAACGAAACTCAGTTGCCAGTAAAAAGTTGTTGTTGCAATTTTTGGATATGACTTTAAACCATAACCAAGCATGCATCACTGTAGCTCTTGTCTCAAAGTAGGTGTACTGTCACCACCTGTCACATCACGCCCCGACTTATTTTGAGTTTTAGTTCTTGTCTTGCGCTCCTATTTTGGTGGCTTTTTCTCTATTTTTGGTATTTTCCTGTAGCAGTTTCATGTCTTCCTTTGAGCGATATTTCCCGCATCTACTTTGTTTTAGCAATCAAGAATATTTCAGTTGTTTTTATCCTTCTTTGTGGGGACATTGTTGATTGTAATGTCACGTACGGATGTACATTGTGTACGCAGTTTTTGCTCCACAGTAAGTCTTTGCTGTCGTCCAGCATTCTGTTTTTGTTTACTTTGCAGCCAGTTCAGTTTTAGTCTCGTTCTGCATAGCCTTCCCTAAGCTTCAATGCCTTTTCTTAGGGGCACTCACCTTTTGTTTATTTTTGGTTTAAGCATTAGATAGGCAGCACGGTGGTAGAAGGGTTAGTGTGTCTGCCTCACAATACGAAGGTCCTGAGTAGTCGTGAGTTCAATCCCGGCCTCGGGATCTTTCTGTGTGGAGTTTGCATGTTCTCCCCGTGACTGCGTGGGTTCCCTCCGGGTACTCCGGTTTCCTCCCACCTCCAAAGACATGCACCTGGGGATAAGTTGATTGGCAACACTAAATTGGCCCTAGTGTGTGAATGTGAGTGTGAATGTTGTCTGTCTATCTGTGTTGGCCCTGCGATGAGGTGGCGACTTGTCCAGGGTGTACACCGCCTCCCGCCCGATTGTAGCTGAGATAGGCTCCAGCGCCCCCCGCGACCCCGAAAGGAATAAGCGGTAGAAAATGGATGGATGGCATTAGATACCTTTTTACCTGCACACTGCCTCCCGCTGTTTTAGACATCTACAAAGCAATTAGCTACCGGCTGCCACCTACTGATATGGAAGAGTATTACACGGTTACTCTGCCGAGCTCTAGACAGCACCGACACTCAACAACAACACATAATTTGCAGACTATAATTACTGGTTTGCAAAAAATATATATATTTAACCCAAATAGGTAAATTTAGATAACGGCACACCAGACTGCATCTCACGGCACACTAATGTGCCGCGGCACAGTGGTTGAAAAACACTGCATTAGACGGCGCGAATGACAGCTGAGCAAACGCATCAGTGTTTACTTACAGCTTGCAGCGTATCCGTCAGTTCCCTCCGTCTGTTGCGACACTTGGCCGCGGCCATTTTATTCCTCTCCCTCCGTATCCTCTTCTTCTCCTCCTCCTCTGGAGACAGCTGGCACGGCAAAGAAATAATTCAGTGAGAACCTCCAAGAATCCAGCCCTCTCATCCGCCAGTCTGCTACATCTGTTGCCAGTGCTGGCCCTCTGAAGAACGGCGCAAGCATGTTTCACGCGGCTAAAAATAGACGATTGTTGCAGACTTGCTGTGACCTGAATATCAATGGCAGACACAAGGCCGGAGGAGCATGCTCTTCTATTCCATGCACAATTAGTCACAATACCTGTTCTGCTTTTGCCTTCCTCGCCACATTGTTCCCCTTACTCCTGCCCTCTTTGGGTGTCGCCTGGTCAGAGCTCTGCAGCGCCTGATTGGCTTGCTTGCTGCCCGGAGACGAGGAGACGGATGTAATGATTGTAGGCTGGACCATCCACTGGAAATCTGGGCTGGAGGAAATTGCGGTGACTGTCGGAACAAACGCTGCATCTTGGCAGATGTCCTGCAGAGGAACAACATATATGATTGTGATTATACATTTAAAGTCAAAAGAACTCGTTGAAATGCAGCCAAACAGAAATAGCCCTGTCCGGATCAATATTTGACTTTATCATTGCTGGTGACGTCAGCGCTGACGCAGGGATGCTGTGGAGTCTCCTGAATGGATTTATTTTCCTCAATGAAGCGCTGCGTCGTCACGCTCGGCAAACACAAACCCGGTTCAGTGGTAAACAAAAGACAAGACATTTGATTGAAATGGTGTCCAAATGACAATCCATTTACACATGTCGAATGTTCGAGGCGGACCGCGTGTTGATTGGAGGAACAAACTCATACCTTTGCATTGCACCCCGTGGAGGAAGAGAATGAGGAGGTTGGAGAGCTCGCCTCCTCCGCCGTTTCCTGGCACCTTGTCACGGCAGGGGAGTCCGCCCGGCAGGTGGGGGGCACGTCCTCCATGTCAGGCGGCATCTTGTTACGAAGCATTATTGAAAAAAATTGTTTTGTATTTCCACAAAAAAAAAAAAAAAAAAAAAGGGGAAAAAGGGGAAAAAGGGAAAAAAATCTGCTGCGAATGGCTGAGGCTGAGTCGTCCAGGTATAAAGTCTACCTGGTAACTGCACGAGCTGGACGCAAGCCCCTCCTTTTCAGCCCTGCTACAATTTTATGAATGAACTCGGACTGTACCATTCAAGGGAGGAAAGGGGGGGGGGGGTGACTGACAGCAACAAAACATTTTCCTCGCTTTGTTTTCATGTCTATGCCGTTACATATATGTGTGTTTAGTGACATTAAAAAGGCAAACGTAACGTTTCTCGCCATTCAAACGTTTTTAAACTGGGCTCATTGAAAACGTGAGCCGTCAACGCACGTGACCATTCACGCCGTGTCATTGGGTGGGCGTGTTCACTCCCCCCCACACACACACACATACGTAGCATACGTATACTGTTTAATTAATACGACAAGGTGCGTCTCTTAATCCCATTAGCGACAACTAATGGACTGTTTAAATGAGGACTATAGTAACGTTGCAGTGTATTATCAAGTGTGCGGTCATAATAGAGCAACGTGAGGGCGAAGTCACGTGACGCATGTGCTGGAGGACAGGAGGAAACGAGCATCTTCCTCCTCCTCCTCCTCCTCTTCAAGGACAGGCGGCCGGTGAGCTGGCGTACGTGCTTTGTGGACTCTAGTGTCAATTAAAACGGGGTTTAAAATGCATCGTTTGTTCCATGTTTGTGAGGGCTGGCGGCTGAGCATGATAAAGAATGGAAGAGGAGATTGGGATTGGTTGACACACTCATTATATCTCGCCACCAGAGGGCGCCACGCTCCCAGTCTGTGGCGTAAACATTTGACGGAATTAGGATCTGGGGTCAATACCGGAGTAAAACAGTTCAACGTATCGAGTATAAAGGTGTGTTTTTCACATCAATGTAAATCATACTTACCAACCCTCCCGAATTTTCCGGGAGACTCCCGAAATTCAGCGCCCTCCCGAAAACCTCCCGGGACAAATATTCTCCCGAAAATCTCCCGATTTTCAGCCGGAGCTGGAGGCCACGCCCCCTCCAGCTCCATGCGGACCTGAGTGAGGACAGCCTTTTTTCACGACGGGAGGACAACAAGGTGACAAGAACTAAATCATCCAGACCAGAGACAAATTGTAATATTATGTTTATCTTACCTAAAAATAAATATATTTATTAATTTAAAAAAAAAAAAAAAAAAAAACATTTTTACTATCCATCCATCCATTTCTACCGCTTATTCCCTTTGGGGTCGCGGGGGGGCGCTGGAGCCTATCATTTTGCTAAAAACATCAAAATTAATTGTATTTTTTTTGTATTTTGTCTGACTCCTTATTACATCCAGCCATAGAATTAAAATAAACATATTTGAAATAATTAATTTTATATTATCATAATAATTCATTTAAAATGACCATATTTAATTATTAAAATAATTGCTTGTTTATCAACAACTTTAGCATTTTATTCATTACATTTTGAAGCTCTCAGAAGCCAAGTTATGTTATATTCCTTAAGATTTATTTATGCAAGTTTGAAGTATCAATTATCCAAACACAGTTTTGTTTGCATATTTTCAGGATATATATATATATATATATATATGTATATATATATATATATATATTAGAGATGCGCGGTTTGCGGGCACAACTGCGGAGTCCGCGGATTATCCGCGGATCGGGCGGATGAAATAAAAAAAAATTAGATTTTATCCGCGGGTCAGGTCGGGTCGGGAGGTTGAAATAAAAAAAAATTAAATTTTAAATAGATTCAGGCGGGTGGCAGTTAAACCAATTCGGAAATATATATACATAGTTAAATGTTGTTACCCACATACGAAAAACGAGCAGGCACCTGCTGCATATGCCACAACAGAAGAAAAAAAAAAAGAGATGGACACTTTTACGGAGCGGAGAAGGGACGCCTCGCCGGGGTCCGGGACCGAGGCTCCTTCCCCCGAGAGGGCCCCACCGGGAGCCGTAGCTGAGGCGATCCGCGAGAAGGGCCCGACGCACGTCCAGGGTCACCACCGCGCCCACCGCACCGACACCCCGCCTCGTCCGCCTTCGCCGCGGCCGGCGTCACGCGCAGCAGGTAAGCAGCTTACCTGCCCGCCACCCCCGTGGCCGGGGGCTCGTAACAGGGGTCACTCCGCGCGCTCCGCCCGCGCAGCTTACCTGCCCGCCACCCCTGTTGCCGGGGGCGCGTAACAGGGGTCACTCCGCGCGCAGTGCGCTCACGAAAGGGGTGGGGCTCACCCTGGTTGATATAGACAGCAGGACGGTGGCCATGGAAGTCGGAACCCGCTAAGGAGTGTGTAACAACCCACCTGCCGAATCAACTAGCCCTGAAAATGGATGGCGCTGGATCGTCGGGCCCATATACCCGGCCGTCGCCGGCAGCGAGACGCGCTTGGAGGTGCGCTCAGCACGGCTCCCATATGATTGCGCACTGGTGTGCGTCTGGGTCGTGACAGCGTGGCACGCAAATGTCTGTGCTGCATTGGATCAGTCTCCTTTCTTTAACAGGCAAAAGCTTTATAACCTCACTAATGCCTTGCATCGTCTATATTAGATATATAACAACGGGCGGGTGCGGGCGGGTGCGGTTCTGATCAAATGTTAGATCGGGTGGATGGTGGATGGTTGACGACTTTCTGATGCGGTTGCGGATGAAATAATTGCCTATCCGCGCATCTCTAATATATATATATATACATCTATATATATATATATATATATATATATATATATATATATATATATATATATATATATATATATATATATACATATATATATATATATATATATGTATGAAATACTCGACTTGGTGAATTCTAGCTGTCAATATACTCCCCCCTCTTAACCACGCCCCCAACCACGCCCCAACCCACCCCAACCACGCCCCCCCACCCTCCACCCCCACCTCCCGAAATCGGAGCTCTCAAGGTTGGCAAGTATGATGTAAATATTCAGCTATTTGGTATTTGTCTTGTCGGCTTTTACACAATACATTTAAGACAAAACAATAGTACAGTGTGAAGGAGAAGCTCCAGCTGGCACGTTGTGTAATTTGTAAATAAGAACAGAATACAATGATTTGCACATCCTTTTCAACTAATGTTCAATTGAATACACTGCAAAAAAAATAAATGTAATGTTCAAACTGAGAAACGTAATTTTTGTGTGTGCAAATAATTAGAGATGCGGATAAATGCGTTAAAATGTAATCGGAAATGATCGGTATCGTTTTTTTTTATTATCGGTATCGTTTTTTAAATTATTATTATTATTATTATTATTATTTTTATTAAATCAACATAAAAAACACAAGATACGCTTACAATTAGTGCACCAACCCAAAAAACCTTCCTCCCCCATTTACACTCATTCACACTCATTCACACAAAAGGGTTGTTTCTTTCTGTTATTAATATTCTGGTAGCTGAGACCCAGGTAACACGCGAACGTTATGAGAACGTTAGGAGAACGTAGTGGCATTGTTATGGGAACGTTAGTTTGTAACGTTCAGAGAACGTTAGGTTGTGGAGTTCTTGCTTGGTTAGCAGAACGTTAGCCAAGAACGTTTGGCAAGAACGTTTAGGGAACTGTTTAGGAACATGCTATTTTCGTCTGTTTTTGCTCTATATTGTCAGGACTAACACTCAAACACAAAATTCAACAATAATTCTTTATTAGTGATAATTATAATACAATAGAAATGGAATGCAATGGTATTTACGTCTGTTTTTGTGCTATATTGTCAGGACTATAACAAACAGAAAATTCAACAATAATTCTTTATTAGTGATAATTATAATACAATAGAAATGGAATGCAGTGGTATTTTCGTCTGTTTTTGTGCTATCTTGTCAGGACTGACACTCAAACAGAAAATTCAACAATAATTATTTATTAGTGATAATTATAATACAATAGAAATGGAATGCTGTGGTCTTGGTCGTGCGCGTCAGTGTACTCCTGCCCCTTCTTGTTGGTTCTCTTCCTGGAAGTAAATAATTATAGATATTCACAAATACAACAAAGACAGCACTGGAATGTAGATGAATTGAATTCAATTAAAACATGGCATAATTTACTCCTTGTTTACCTGCTCAATGCTCACTGGTCTCACTGGCGTTTGCTTGGTTCTTTTCCCTTTCCCTGTTTTCTTCTTCTTCACTTCCTGCAAGTATTTATAATTGCAAATTCAACACAGAACTGGGATCTTTATGAATTGAATTAAAACATTGGCATAATTACTTTATCATTTACCTGGTCACTCATCTCACTGTCCATTCCCTTTGTACACCTCCCTTTGCACTTCTTCGCCGTCGCTTCCTGCAAGTGTTTATAATTGCAAATTCAACACAGAACTGGGATCTTCATGAATTGATTTAAAATATTGGCATAATTACTTTATCATTTACCTGGTCACTCATATCACTGTCCTATTCCTTTGTACACCTCCCTTTGCCCTTCTTCGCCGTCGCTTCCTGCAAGTGTTTCAATCAATCAATCAAGCAATGTTTATTTATATAGCTCTAAATCACAAGTGTCTCAAAGGGCTGCACAAGCCACAATGACATCCTCGGTACAAAGCCCACATAAGGGCAAGGGAAAACTCACCCCAGTGGGACGTCAATGTGAATGACTATGAGAAACCTTGGAGAGGACCGCATATGTGGGTAACCCCCCCCTCTAGGGGAGACCGAATGCAAGGAAGAGGGGAGCAGAGGAGAAAAAAGAAACGGCAGATCAACTGGTCTAAAAGGGGGGTCTATTTAAAGGCTAGAGTATACAAATGAGTTTTAAGATGGGACTTAAATGCTTCTACTGAGGTAGCATCTCTAATTGTTACCGGGAGGGCATTCCATAGTACTGGAGCCCCAATAGAAAACGCTCTATAGCCCGCGGACTTTTTTTGGGCTCTGGGTATCAATAATAAGCCGGAGTTCTTTGAACGCAGATTTCTTGCCGGGACATATGTACAATACAATCGAGTGTTTATAATTGCAAATTCAACACAGAACTGGGATCTTCATGAATTGATTTAAAACATTGGCATAATTACTTTATCATTTACCTGGTCACTCATCTCACTGTCCATTTCCTTTGTACACCTCCCTTTGCCCTTCTTCGCCGTCGCTTCCTCTTAATTCCTCCTCTTCTCCTGCAAGTAGTTATAATTGCAAATTCAAAAGACATCAAATCAAATCAAATCAACTTTATTTATAAAGCACATTTAAAATTTACCACAGGGGTAGCCAAAGTGCTGTACAATGAACAGGTTAACAGATAAAACGAGTACCGAGCAAACACAACACAACACAAACAGAACACGATAAAAAATAAATAATTAAAATAGAATTAATAAAAACATAAAAACAGGATCACAGCAGGTGTATTATGGGGCGCCATTGCAGGATGGATATCACTCAGTGTTAAAAGCCATGGAATAAAAGTATGTTTTTAAGAGAGATTTAAAAACAGGAAGAGAGGAGGCTTGTCTAACACTCAGGGGTAGGTCGTTCCAGAGCTTGGGAGCAGCAACGGCGAAAGCTCTGTCACCTCTAAGCTTCAGCCTTGTGTCAGGGACCGTCAACAGCAGCTGATCGGCTGATCTTAAGGATCGGGTGGGGCAGTAAGGCTGAAGGAGGTCGGAGAGATAGGTTGGCGCGAGGTTGTTTAGACATTTAAAAACAAATAAAAGGAGTTTGAAATTGATTCGGTAACGCACAGGGAGCCAGTGAAGGGACGCTAAAATAGGGGTGATGTGCTCACGTCTGCGGGTCTGTGTTAGCAGACGAGCAGCAGAGTTCTGCACGAGCTGCAGGCGGGCGAGGGAGGCCTGGCTAATGCCAACATACAGGGCATTACAATAATCAAGACGAGTCGAGATAAAGCAGTGGAACATGCAGTGGAACTTCAATAAAATGGAATTCAAAATTGGGATATCTTATCATAATTCTCCGTACCTCAAACTTTGAACCTCCCTTTCAAAAAGTGGCCAGTTTCAGGACCTCTCCAAGCTCACAATCTACTTCAGCTGTGGTCGTCTGTTTGTGAACACCCCTGCATGCCTCTGGAATCACCAGCACAATTTAGAATTCCCTTTAGAATAAATACCGTAATAATAACAGCTAGATCGACCTTGTGAGCATACATACAACATGTTCAAAGATGCAAACCTATTATTAACACTTACTTATTATTATTCTGTAAAAGGGCAAGTCCTCAAATGCCACTTTGCCTGTCTTTCCACGGAGACCAAGCTGCTCCAGGACTTTGTTTGTGGCAATTTTCCTCAGCATTGTCCTCACTGTGTCTGCCAAATTCTGCCCACCAAGAGCAGTAAGAGCTTTCACCTATACAAATAAATAAACAACAATATTGTACTTGATTAGAACATGTTTTTTGATAACTAAACAAAATAATTTTGCAATGGGGAATTAAAACTAATTACCAGCTGCTTTCTGAGCAGAAGATCAGTGTCGAGCTGTTCACTGAAGGTCTTAAGCTGCTCAAGAGTCTCGAAAGGCTTCTCAATGAGATCTTGAACATCCACAGCTTCTGGCCCCACAGACTGTGCTGCCAGCCCTCTCAGCATGCGCATAATTTCTCCCTGGTTCTCAACTAGTTTTTGAACTTTCATGTTTAACTGGAAAACTGCAAAGACAACAAAAGTCAAAGAGGTAATTCGTATTACTGCCCGTTGTAACAGCCTGTTTAACACCACCTATCAACAGTTAAAAAGCCAACTAACGTTCACTTTCAAGGGCATTCCTGCTGCTTCTTGGGAGTGGTCTGGTACTGACTCATACTGGCTGGAGTGGTTTGGTACTGGCTTGAGCTAGATGCATGATTCCTGTCTGGACTGAGCCTGTAAGTGCTGCTTCTCGCTGGGCTGTGAGGTCGGCCTGGATACCTTGGAGTGGTGTAGTATTGGCTGGTACTGGCTGAAGTGGTCTGGTACTTGCTGGAGATTGGAAAGTTCAATGGTGGGAGCACTGGCAGTGGGGGTGCCTGGATGAGGATCTGTGATTTCTCTTTTCTGCACTTCTTTTTTGGCCGAATTTCCTCTTCGTCTAAACCAACAAAGACAATAAAATGTATGCACCACTAAGTAGTGTTTGAGTATTGTAAGTAAACAGTCTTTGAAAAGTGACTAACCGTCAGCATCAAACACATCTTCCTCATCGTTTCTATAACGTTCAGGGGTGATGTGGCTCCGTTTGGTTGATATTTCTTCTTCCTCTGGGCTCGAAAACATTTCAGCTTGTTTTTCATATTGAAGGGCCTTGTCAAAGTCTTCTGCAAAATTTCAAAGTATGCTGATGACTCAATATGAATTATGTTGTTTAAGATATACATGATATGACTTTGACAATATTCCCTTACCAGTCAATGTTTTCCTGAAAACCCGAATTGGTAGCCTATCCCAGACTTCTTTGTCAGGAATCTCAGCTCTCCGGATTCTGGAGTGGGTAGGATTTGGCTTTGGCCAATAGCAGAAGGTATTCTGAAGATAAAATAATTCAGTCATGATGAATGACATAATTAATAATAAGCTACAATATTATGCCTATGCACAGTACTTTTCAGAAAAAGTAATAACCTTTCCATCATCTTTTGTCCATATGGTTGGGACAACAGCGACTGAACGTTCACCAAGGAACTCAACGACCACATACGAAGGAGCCATCTGGAAAACAATCAGATAATATTACCATTTCAATACTGCATCAAAGAGTTATTTATAATATATTATATATTATAATATATTTATAATATATATTTATAATATATTTATATATTATTTTCCTTGTCTGTGAAGACCCTCAAGAGCCAGGTCTGCTGCTTTGTTCAGTCTTATCCAGTAGTCTACTGGGTTCTCTCTGTGCTTGGGCAGAGTAGCATAAAAGTCAGCAAGAGGGAGACATGACGGAGCATCACTGAAATACTGGAGTAGGATATTGTATATTAGTTCAGGTCTCTGTCTAACATTCAGTCCAGGATCACTACGCAATGCAATCTGCACTACATCCCTGGCTTTGCCCATCAAATGGTTCAAGATTTCCTCCACCTGATCATCTATAATAACATTGTGTCTCTTGAGGTAAGTCTTAGTCATAACAATCCAGTCTTGCACTGAATACCTGTCAGTGTTGTCACCTCTAAATGTCTGGAGGTCTTTATCTGACTTAACTTGAACTGTCAAATGCTGGAGATCATGCTTGCTAACTCCATTGTGTGTGTTCTGCACAGCAGGACTACTCTGACAGTCACTCTGCATATTCACAACACCAGCTGACATTAGCTTTTCAACAATGGATTCACCAATTTGGGCACCTAACTGCCCTACCATGTCAGTGAGGTGGTGGATGGCATCTACATCACTGTTGGGTGTGGAAGTGTGAGGTGTCTCCCTCATGGACTCGTCAACAGGAGTGAACAGCAAACCTCGACCCAACCCCTTATTTGTACACCCATCAGCTACAATGCTGGAATGCCCCACCTCCCTACTATTAGTGAAATCAGAACACAAAATCCCCCTACCTCTTGATAACACAGGGGTAACAAACTTATCCATCGTGATGCCAATAATGATATGTACTTGCGTTGTGTAATTATACCGGAACAAACGGACTCGGAAAAAAAATAAGACGTGTTTTAGCACAAAAATAATGTACTACCGAAAGTTACCGACCCACTGAAAATAAAAGAGGGAGAGAAAAAAAAAGAGAAAGAAAAAAATATATATAGATCACTGTACCCAAACACACTGTTTTGAGATCCGACCACACAATAATCATCAACCGTAGATCAGGTCAGCAGCGCAGCATCCGCGGCGACGAGCATCAAGCCGATCTGAAGATCCGAAGGTTCACGGCACCAGTGTAACTGTTCTGGGTCGGCACAATGAGACTTTTCCACTGTTCTCAGCTTCATTTATTTTTCTTCCAACCTGCGGGCGACAATCAGACAATGTCGGTATCCCGTCTTTCTTTGGCTTACGCCCTCAACATGTGGAACTTTTCTGTCACATATACATCTTTAACCATTTACAATGAAAAAGACAGATACAAACAGTCTGTAAAATATTGAAATGTATATTCTAAGCGCCATTCCGTGGCAGAACAAAACATGCAACATTTGCTATAGTTAACACCTTAGGAAATAAAATAAAACCACAAACCTGCGGGCGACAATCAGACAATGTCGGTATCCCGTCTTTCTTTGGCTTACGCCTAAACACACAGAATAACACTGTTACCTACGCACGTAAGCACACACACATACGTACGCACACACAAACACGCACGCACGCACACACACACTGAACAAGTCTCATTACCTACACTAGTAGGCACACACACGCACGCACTGAACAAGTCTCATTACCGACACATGTAGGCACACACGCACGCACTGAACAAGTCTCACACACGCACGCACACACTTAACAAGTCTCACACACGCACGCACGCACACACTGAACAAGTCTCATACAACAAAGAGCGGCCGTTTGGCGCCAATGTTAGCGATGTAATGTTACCTGTAATCTGAACTTAAAACTAAAGGACAACACAGGTAAACATATTCACATTCTTGGTACACACATTCATTAATTAAAGACCTAATTTCTACCGAAAAACAAGGAAAAGGTCGGTGGGACCGTCCGAGCAAGACTCACCTTCAACATGTGGAACTTTTCTGTGAGGGGAGAAGGGAGGGGCTACACAACCCAGGAGAACTACAGGAGCTCAGGAGGGACAAAAAGATATCAAACCGCCCTCTCATAGACGAGCAGACAAGATAACTATTTGGAGATAAAATACACAAACAAAATATAATAAATAACAAAGGTGTATTTTAACTCTGTTACATAGGGTAGAAATTGTTACAAAAAAACGTGCTTCGTATTTCACTCTTTCTATCTACTTACATGTGATCAATGCAATTGCCTGATTTATCGGGATTCTGGAATTTGCAGCGTTGTCGAGCGTACGTCGTCGAGCTTGGTAGTCCTTCTTTGTCTTAGGGAAGATTCTACGCGCATGCGCGTCAGATTACTCGAAAAACACAACACGTTCGCGGAACGTTAGGGAAACGTTACTACATAATGTATATAAAGTAAATTTGCGGAAAAAAACACTTTGAAAAGCCTAACGGTTGCTGTTTCCATTGCAGGCAAATATTTTGTGTGTCATAGGTTTTGATATGTTCTGAGAATGTTCTTAGAATGTTCTCATCTTGCATAACCAAACGAGAACCATACAGTAACGTTACGCTAACGTTAGGTGTTACCTGGGGATAGGCTCCAGCGCCCCCGCTACCCCAAGGGGAATGGATGGATGGATGGATGGATGGATGGATGGGTTCCTACATTATATGTCAATATATATCAATACAGTCTGCAAGGGATACAGTCCGTAAGCACACATGATTGTGCGTGCTGCTGGTCCACTACAGTACTATCCTTTAACAGATAATTTTACTAACTAATTAATTACTAGTTTCAATGTAACTGTTTTTATATTGTTTTACTTTCTTTTTTATTCAAGAAAATGTTTTTAATTTATTTATCTTATTTTATTTTATGAATTTTTTTTTAAAGTTCCTTATCTTCACCATACCTGGTTGTCCAAATTAGGCATAATAATGTGTTAATTCCACGACTGCATATATCGGTTGAAATCGGTATCGGTAATTAAAGAGTTGGACAATATCGGAATATCGGATATCGGCAAAAAGCCATTATCGGACATCCCTACAAATAATCATGGCAGTAACACGTTGCAAAAAAGTTGGCACAGGGGCATTTTTACCACTGTGTTACATGGCCTTTCCTTTTAACAACACTCAGTAAACGTTTGGGAACTGAGGAGACACATTTTTGAAGCTTTTCATGTGGAATTCTTTCCCATTCTTGCTTGATGTACAGCTTAAGTTGTTCAACAGTCCGGGGTCTCTGTTGTGGTATTTTAGGCTTCATAATGCGCCACACATTTTCAATGGGAGACAGGTCTGGACTACAGGCAGGCCAGTCTAGTACCCGCACTCTTTTACTATGAAGCCACGCTGTTGTAACACGTGGTTTCAATCTCAATCAATCAATCAATCTTTATTTATATAGCCCTAAATCACAAGTGTCTCAAAGGGCTGCACAAGCCACAACGACATCCTCGGTACAAAGCCCACATACGGGCAAGGAAAAACTCACCCCAGTGGGACGTCGATGTGAATGACTATGAGAAACCTTGGAGAGGACCGCATATGTGGGTAACCCCCCCCCTCTAGGGGAGACCGAAAGCAATGGATGTCGAGTGGGTCTGACATAATATTGTGAGAGTCCAGTCCATAGTGGATCCAACATAATAGTAAGAGTCCAGTCCATAGTGGGGCCAGCAGGACACCATCCCGAGCGGAGACGGGTCAGCAGCGTAGAGATGTTCCCAGCCGATGCACAGGCGAGCGGTCCACCCCGGGTCCCGACTCTGGACAGCCAGCACTTCATCCATGGCCACCGGACCTGTGCCCCCCCCCCCCCCTCAAGGAAAAGGGGAGCAGAGGAGAAAAGAAAAGAAACGGCAGATCAACTGGTCTAACAGGGGGGATATTTAAAGGCTAGAGTATACAAATGAGTTTTAAGATGGGACTTAAATGTTTCTACTGAGGTAGCATCTCTAATTGTTACCGGGAGGGCATTCCATAGTACTGGAGCCCGAATAGAAAACGCTCTATAGCCCGCAGACTTTTTTTGGGCTCTGGGAATCACTAATAAGCCGGAGTTCTTTGAACGCAGATTTCTTGCCGGGACATATGGTACAATGCAATCGACAAGATAGGACGGAGCTAGACCGTGTAGTATTTAATACGTAAGTAGTAAAACCTTAAAGTCACATCTTAAGTGCACAGGAAGCCAGTGCAGGTGAGCCAGTATAGGCGTAATATGATCAAACTTTCTTGTTCTTGTCAAAAGTCTAGCAGCCGCATTTTGTACCAACTGTAATTTTTTAATGCTAGACATAGGGAGACCCGAAAATAATACGTTACAGTAGTCGAGACGAGACGTAACGAACGCATGAATAATGATCTCAGCGTCGCTAGTGGATAAAATAGAACGAATTTTAGCGATATTACGGAGATGGAAGAAGGCCGTTTTAGTAACACTCTTAATGTGTGACTCAAACGAGAGAGTTGGGTCGAAGATAATACCCAGATTCTTTACTGATTCGCCTTGTGTAATTGTTTGGTTGTCAAATGTTAAGGTGGTATTATTAAATAAATGTCGGTGTTTAGCAGGACCGATAATCAGCATTTCCGTTTTCTTGGCGTTGAGTTGCAAGAAGTTAGCGGACATCCATTGTTTAATTTCATTAAGACACGCCTCCAGCTGACTACAATCCGGCGTGTTGGTCAGCTTTAGGGGCATGTAGAGTTGGGTGTCATCAGCATAACAATGAAAGCTAACACCGTATTTGCGTATGATGTCGCCTAGCGGCAGCATGTAAATACTAAAGAGTGCAGGGCCAAGAACTGAACCCTGAGGAACTCCGCACGTTACCTTAACATAGTCCGAGGTCACATTATTATGGGAGACGCATTGCATCCTGTCAGTAAGATAAGAGTTAAACCACGACAAAGCTAAGTCTGACATACCAATACGCGTTTTGATACGCTCTAATAAAATATTATGATCGACGGTATCGAAAGCAGCGCTAAGATCAAGAAGCAGCAACATAGATGACGCATCAGAATCCATCGTTAGCAGTAGATCATTAGTCATTTTTGCGAGGGCTGTCTCCGTAGAGTGATTTGCCCTGAAACCGGATTGAAAAGGTTCACAGAGATTGTTAGACAATAAGTGTTCATTTAGCTGCTGTGCGACAATTTTTTCGAGGATTTTCGAAATAAAGGGAAGGTGGGACACCGGTCGGTAGTTTACCATGAGGTCAGGATCGAGGTTAGGTCTTTTGAGCAGAGGATGAATAACCGCTTTCTTGAATGCTAGGGGAACAGTGCCAGAGGAAAGTGATAAGTTTATAATATTTAGCACTGATGGACCTAATAATACAAAAAGCTCCTTGATAAGTTTCCCAGGAAGTGGGTCAAGTAAACATGTTGTTTGTTTTATCCCACTTACACGCTGTAATATTTCCTCTAATGTTATTTCATCAAAAAGAGAGAGACTATTTTGTATTGCAGTATCCGTCGTAGATACAGTTGTATCTGTGTTCATAGAACCCAGTTGTAGCTGGGATGCGTTGTCTTTAATCTCCTTTCTAATGAGTTCAATTTTCTTATTAAAGAAATTCATAAAGTCATCTGCCGAGTGGGTGGAGCTATTGGGAGGAGTCCCTTGTTGGGTTAGCGATGCTACTGTACTAAACAAAAATTTAGGGTCGTTTTTGTTGAGGCGGATGAGATTTGAGTAATATTTAGCTTTAGCTAAGGTAAGCATGCGTTTATACGATATTAAACTATCACTCCATGCTTGATGGAAAACCTCAAGCTTGGTCGCGCGCCATTTGCGTTCCAACTTTCTACATGATAATTTATGAGCTCTGGTTTCCTCTGTAAACCATGGGGTGCGCCTTTTAGGGGCCCTTTTTTGTTTTAGCGGTGCTATACTATCAATGGTTTTGCGCAGGGCATTGTCAAAGTTGTTAGTGAGGTTATCAATAGAGCCGACATAATTTGGGAATGGTGCCATTACCGAAGGCAGTAGGTCAGCAAGAGTCATCGTTGTGGCGGCATTAATGTTGCGGCTGCTATAGCAGTTATTATTATTATTAGTTTGTTGACAATGAGTCAGAACTTCGAATTTTATAAGGTAATGATCGGACATTACTTTAGTATACGGGAGTACCATAACTTTGGAGGTGGTGACACCCCTGACCAGCACTAGATCTATCGTATTGCCGTTGCGATGCGTAGGTTCATTTATTATTTGTGTAAGACCACAGCTATCAATTATAGTCTGGAGCGCCACGCCCTGAGGGTCCGATGGGGTATTCATATGTATATTAAAGTGCCCCATTATGATTATATTGTCTGCGTGCGTCACTAGATCAGCAACGAACTCTGAGAATTCATTAATAAAGTCCGAGTAGGGCCATGGGGGGCGGTAGATAACAGCCATATCGAGAGGCAGCGGTGCGACAGACCTCATAGTAAGCACCTCAAACGATTTGTATTTATTATTTAGGTTAGGGGTAAGGTTAAAGTTTTCATTATATATTAGTGCGACCCCCCCACCCCTTTTAAGGGGACGGGCAATATGCGCATTCGTATAGTTAGGAGGAGATGCCTCATTTAGCGCAAAAAATTCGTCTGGTTTGAGCCAGGTTTCGCTAAGACCAATGACGTTAAGATTGTTGTCTCTAATGACCTCATTAACTAATAACGTTTTGGGAGACAATGATCTTATGTTTAAAAAGCCCATATTATAAGTATTGGGCTGTTTTGACGAGTTTTTGTTTAAATTATCCGTAGTAGAAATATTAATAATGTTGCGTTTATTATACGTAGTGCACTTTAAATAGTTTCGACCATATCTAGGAATTGATACGACGGGAATTTTCAGATTGTTTGCTTGATGCTGCGATCGACTGAACGCATCATGATTTGCCACCTCAGTAGAATGCATATCTACCCCGGACACATTCACAACAGAAAACACATTATGTGAGTTGTGTGTTATTCTAAGAAAATTGCTATGCGTACAGGAATTATCCAGCCTGGTGCTGGCTAGTTCTAGCTTAACTGACTCCTCACCCGGACTAGCAGGCTCTGTAATTGCCTGTGACCGGGCTTGCTCTAGTGTAGTTAGTCAAATGTGACTTAAACAGTAGTCTATATTCTTAGACAGGATGATGGCGCCTTCCTGGTTAGGGTGAAGGCCGTCCCTCATCAGCAAGCCTGGTTTGCCCCAGAAAGAGGGCCAATTATCAATAAACGTTAGTCCCTGTTGTCTACAGAAGCTAGCCAGCCACTTGTTAAGCGAGACTAATCTGCTATATCTCTCATCATTGCCTCTCGCAGGCAAGGGGCCAGAGACAATTACTCGATGCCTGGCATTGTCTTGCTGAAATAAGCAGGGGCGTCCATGGTAACGTTGCTTGGATGGCAACATATGTTGTTCCAAAACCTGTATGTACCTTTCAGCATTAATGGTGCCTTTACAGATGTGTAAGTTGTCCTCGCCTTGAGCACTAATACACCCCCATACCATCACAGATGCTGGCTTTTGAACTTTGCACCTATAACAATCCGAATGGTTCTTTTCCTCTTTGGTCCGGAGGACACGACATCCAGTTTCCAAAAACAATTTGAAATGTGGACTCGTCAGACCACAGAAGACTTTTCCACTTTGTATCAGTCCATCTTAGATGAGCTCGGGCCCAGCGAAGCCGCAGCGTTTCTGGGTGTTGTTGATAAATGGCTTTGGTTTTGCATGGTAGAGTTTTAACTTGCACTTACAGATGTAGCAAACAACTGTAGTTACTGACAGTGGGTTTTTTAAGTGTTCCTGAGCCCATGTGGTGATATCCTTTACACACTGATGTCGCTTTTTGATGCAGTACCGCCTGAGGGATCCAAGGTCCGTAATATCATCGCTTAAGTGCAGTGATTTCTCCAGATTCTCTGAACCTTTTGATATGATGGACCCTAGATGGTGAAATCTTTAAATTCCTTGCAATAGCTGGTTGAGAAATGTTGTTCTTAAACTGTTCAACAATTTGCTCACGCATTTGTTGACAAAGTGGTGACACTCGCCCCATCCTTGTTTGTGAATGACTGAGCATTTCACGGGAGCTGCTGTTGTACCCAATCATGGCACCCACCTGTTCCTAATTAGCCTGTTCACCTGCGGGATGTTCCAAATAAGTGTTTGATGAGCATTCCTCAACTTTCTCAGTCTTTTTTGCCACTTGCGCCAGCTTTTTTGAAACATGTTGCAGGCATCTAATTCCAAATGAGCTAATATTTGCAAAAAATAAAGTTTTCCAGTTCGAACATCTTGCCTTTGCAGTCTATTCAATTGAATTTAAGTTGAAAAGGATTTGCAAATCATTGTATTCTGTTTTTGTTCACGATTTACACAACGTGCCAACTTCACTGGTTTTAGGTTTTGTAGTTGCACTGTTCCTACACGATATTTGCCTAAAATTGTTTCCTGTTTAAGTGCCTTGCTCAGTTTGTGTTAAAATGTATTGAGTCACAGATGTTAAACTCAAGGCCCGACACAACATTTGGCCTGAAACATCTTTTTATGTGGCCCGCAGTAGCTTGGGAATAAGAAACATCATCTGTCTTGCTAAAATATATTTCAGTTTTGACATAAAAAATGTGTTGCGTGCAGCTGCAGTTATTCTAAGCTTAGCTGAAATGTTTTCTCATTATTTTGTGCAACAAGCTGTTGAATTATTTGGTTATAGTAACCCTTTTTAAAAAATATTCTACAATAGCTAACTTAATATCTACCATCACCTTGACTTGTGATGTCAAAACAGGCTATCCATCAGTTTGTTGGTAAACAATGATAATAATCAAGTGAAGGGGGAATTGTTTAATATCATGAGGCAATTATATACTCTACATTTTTAAGGGTTTTATAATATATAAAACGTTGTGTTATCAAAGCGAGTGCAGGTTTGCCAGTAAGTGTACAGTGTACACAATGCCAAGCAGTAATAAGCTCTAGTTAGATAAGTGATAAAGCGTTAATATTGGATCTCATTAGAATATGTTGTAGCAGATCGCTGTATGACAACATGTCAGGTATATTTGACTTGATACCGCTTTCTGCCACAGTATGAGGCACTGATGGACATGCTATTTGCAGTAATTGCTAAGCAACAAGTTACTCTCGATTGAATGTACAAACCCCGTTTCCATATGAGTTGGGAAATTGTGTTAGATGTAAATATAAACGGAATACAATGATTTGCAAATCCTTTTCAACCCATATTCAATTGAATGCACTACAAAGACAAGATATTTGATGTTCAAACTCATAAACTTTATTTTTTTTTTTGTAAATAATAATTAACTTAGAATTTCATGGCTGCAACACGTGCCAAAGTAGTTGGGAAAGGGCATGTTCACCACTGTGTTACATGGCCTTTCCTTTTAACAACATTCAGTAAACGTTTGTGAACTGAGGAGACACATTTTTTAAGCTTCTCAGGTGGAATTATTTCCCATTCTTGCTTGATGTACAGCTTAAGTTGTTCAACAGTCCGGGGGTCTCCGTTGTGGTATTTTCGGCTTCATAATGCGCCACACATTTTCAATGGGAGACAGGTCTGGACTACAGGCAGGCCAGTCTAGTACCCGCACTCTTTTACTATGAAGCCACGTTGATGTAACACGTGGCTTGGCATTGTCTTGCTGAAATAAGCAGGGGCGTCCATGGTAACGTTGCTTGGATGGCAACATATGTTGCTCCAAAACCTGTATGTACCTTTCAGCATTAATGGCACCTTCACAGATGTGTAAGTTACCCATGTCTTGGGCACTAATACACCCCCATACCATCACACATGCTGGCTTTTCAACTTTGCGCCTATAACAATCCGGATGGTTCTTTTCCTCTTTGGTCCGGAGGGGAGGACACAACGTCCACAGTTTCCAAAAACAATTTGAAATGTGGACTCGTCAGACCACAGAACACTTTTCCACTTTGTATCAGTCCATCTTAGAAGAGCTCAGGCCCAGCGAAGACGACGGCGTTTCTGGGTGTTGTTGATAAACGGTTTTCGCCTTGCATAGGAGAGTTTTAACTTGCACTTACAGATGTAGCGACCAACTGTAGTTACTGACAGTGGGTTTCTGAAGTGCTCCTGAGCCCATGTGGTGATATCCTTTACACACCGATGTCACTTGTTGATGCAGTACAGCCAGAGGGATCGAAGGTCACGGGCTTAGCTGCTTACGTGCAGTGATTTCTCCAGATTCTCTGAACCCTTTGATGATATTACGGACCGTAGATGGTGAAATCCCTAAATTCCTTGCAATAGCTGGTTGAGAAAGGTTTTTCTTAAACTGTTCAACAATTTTCTCACGCATTTGTTGACAAAGTGGTGACCCTCGCCCCATCCTTGTTTGTGAATGACTGAGCATTTCATGGAATCTACTTTTATACCCAATCATGGCACCTACCTGTTCCCAATTTGCTTGTTCACCTGTGGGATGTTCCAAATAAGTGTTTGATGAGCATTCCTCAACTTTATCAGTATTTATTGCCACCTTTCCCAACTTCTTTGTCACGTGTTGCTGGCATCAAATTTTAAAGTTAATGATTATTTGCAAAAAAAAAAATTTATCAGTTTGAACTTCAAATATGTTGTCTTTGTAGCATATTCAACTGAATATGGGTTGAAAATGATTTGCAAATCATTGTATTCCGTTTATATGTACATCTAACACAATTTCCCAACTCATATGGAAACAGGGTTTGTAGCTAAGCTACAGGGCAAGCTATCCTCAGAATTGTAGCAAGCTACATCACAAGCTATATGGCAACAGTAGCTTGCTACACCGAAGATTTTATCTACAGTATTTATATATATATACACATACATACATACACCCATTATGACATGCATTAAGCTACAGACCATTATTTAACGACATCCATATCTATGGCCCCACATGTTTAAAACCAATGTTTATCTGACTGAGTGTACAAATGGACCCAATAACAACTACCTGTAGGGGTCCCCACACCCCACTTCATGTATTTATTTTAGTTTGCCTTTTCTTTGGCCCACCCCTATAATGTTATTAATTTTCTCCGGCTAGTAAAAAAACAAAAAAAACAGCATCTACCTATATCTTGACAAAAAAAAAATCTGGGAAAAAACAAAAACAGACTTGTGTGTTGTCTGGGAAAAGTTGCTCACCTCAATGTGCAGTAAAACTTTTCATGAACTCACCTCACCTTAATGTGTGTTGCTAAATTTGTGTTGAACGTCTTAAATGTTGAGCGCAGTTATGATTTTTGGTTTACAGAGTAAACAACTAAAAACGAAAGTTGTGGGCTTTGTTTTCTTTAAACGCTTACATTTGTCTAAATATGGCTAAGGACACGCATTATTGTGGGTTTCCTGAACGTCATCTTCATCAATAAAGGAAAAATAAACTCCTTCAGCCATTTTCAAGTATGTTTCTTTTTTTTTGAGTCGTCAGCTTGAGGCGTCCCTCTGTCTCAGACTCCCTAGTCGTCATGTGACATGAGTGCGTGTCTGTTATGATTTTGCTTCTTGGTTACGATGACCTGCCTTATGTGGCCTTTGAATGTTAGGCTGAATGTTTCACTCTAACCTTAGCCAATTGTGATTCATCAAACAAACCCCAACCAATAATCATCATGGATTTTCCCCATATGTATGGATGTTCTCATTCATCCAGGTCATTGTATTTTTGGGGGGGCTGGATTCGCAGTCCATTTTTTCTCTTTGTAGCTTTGATGTAACCTACCTCGCTACATGGGTCTAAAAATAGCTAAGCTACAGGAATCGCTACTTGTTAAAAAAACATGAAGCTTGTTACTGCCAATCACTGATGAAGTTATTTTTTACAGTCATCAATATAATAAATATATTTTATTAAAAATACATGTATATTTCATTAGTCTTTTAAGTTATTTATTCCCGTAGAGTTCCCATGCTTTGTACATCCGTCTTAACTTTCTCAGGTTGGGTTTCTGAAGTTCCTGCAGGGACAAGAATGCTTAGTCACCATCAAGTCATAATATTAAAAGCAGTACAGCATTTTGGTACCTTCTGGTTCGGGTCCAAATGGACGACGTCAACAAGGGGAGCAATGGATGGACGACCATGTGCGCACTGAAAGGGCAGCTGGCAAGAAGACAAGGACGCTACCAAGCTGTGGCACTCATCTCGGTTCAGACGGTCGTTGAATTTAATTGCGCCTGTTGACAAGTGTAAAACTTTCTTTTTTCAAAACGGACACTTGCCAAATGATGATGATGATGATAAGATGAAGGGGAGTTTGTCCTGACCGTGACATGCTAGAGAGGCGAGCACTTTCAGCACCGTGAGAGGTAAAGTTCCTCTCACTCTGCCAGTGGAGCGTAGTAACTGAAGCAAAGAATACAGAAAGATCTTTATACTCCAACACTCCTTTCCAACAAAATGTGGGAAATATACCCTTAAGTCACACAAAACTGTCATCATGGATGGACGATAATAAAGATATAGTTATTCTTATTTATATTTCTTTGTTGGCTATGGAACATTTTAAAAAGTTTCAAAATACAATAGGTTCTGTACTGGAATGTGTGCAACATTACAGGAACTGTACCACCATACTGTACATCCCAGTCTCACCTCCATCTGCTCTTGAAGGTAATCCTGTGGTATGATTGCAGATAGTAAAACAAAAACACAAAAGGTGAGACACTCACACTTATCTGATTAACTTTAACACCAAAGTTAAACAAAACCCCCACCTCGACGACACGTTTGATAACAGATGGCCTCTTCCGCCGTAGCTCGTTATTTTCTTTTTCCACGAAACACACGGGGACTTTGCCCACAAGCACGTGGCCATCCTCCGACTGTGAGAAAGTCACTTCCAGGCCCAAGTTCCACAAATGAGCCTGACAAGACCTGTTTATGATGGAAGAACAGGAACCTCAGTTCAGCGAGTTTGTTATGTTGCATTTGAATTTATGGTTATTTTAATGACACTTAGAGTACAAACTCAGCCACAGAATTAGGTAACACCTGCAAAATCCAGTACACAAAATAATATAAAAGTTTGGTTGAAAGAGTAAGATTTCATTTATATACAGTTTTTGTTACTCATCTGTTCCAAAAGGTCAGACAAAAAACAAATCGTACAAAAAGTGAAACAATTTTTACGAAAATAAACTGTAAATACTCAAAAAAAAAAAAAGGTTAGCAACTCACCAACATGTAAGATTCTTTGTCTGGGCACCTGATATTGCGGAATAACACGTCGGCAAAAATACTTTTTTATTATGCGCAATGGCTGTAAGATGCTATATGAAAACTCAGGCAAAAATACTTTTTTATTATGCGCAATGGCTGTAAGATGCTATATGAAAACTCAGGCAAAAATTGTCATCAGAACAGAATCATATTGTATGACAAGTGGGACGTACCAAAATCAAGGTACCATTGTTTTGTTTTGATTCGAATATAAGATGGCATTTTTCCTAGATAACAGTTTGATAGACAGACAATCTTATTTTTAAGGTAGGGATGGGCAATATCACCTAAAATCTATATCGCAAAATATATTGCAGCGTCCTGCGACAAAGGCATATATCACAATTTTTGTTGTTGTATATAAATAGTAATACAACTATTTCAAAACGAGTTACAAAGGCTTCTACTTGGGCTGCTGACAATAACATAATACTTCATTCCCAGTTGTATTTTTTTAAGCAAAACTATTATTAATCTACTTGCGCATTTACTGTTAATATCTGGTTACTTTCTGTTGTAACATGATTCTATTTACAATGATGTTCAAATGTAATAAGCACCTACTCTTCTTTTGTTTCGATACTTTACATTTACATACATTTGTGTATCGATCCAATACCAAATACAATCATTATAGGTGCTCCACGCTCCACTCTTCATCAACGGCACAGCTGTGGAAATGGTAAGCAGCACCAAGTTCCTGGGGGTGCAGATAACTGACAATATAACCTGGTCCCTACACACCGGAGCTCTTGTAAAAAGAGCTCAGCAGCGCATACACTTTTTGCGTCGGATGAAAAGAGCACAGCTCCCTCCCCCCATTCTCACCACATTCTACAGAGGCACTATAGAGAGCCTGCTGACCAACAGCATCTCTGTCTGGACTGGAGCCTGCAATGCCTCAGAGTGGAAGTCTCTGCAGAGAGTGGTGAGGACGGCTGAAAAGATCATCAGGACTCCTCTTCCTCCTATCCAGGAGATCGCAAAAAGCCGCTGCCTGACCAGGGCTCAGAAAATCTGCAAAGACTCCTCCCACCCCCACCAAGGACTGTTTTCACTGCTGGACTCTAGAAAGAGGTTCCGCAGCCTCCGAAGCAGAACCTCCAGGTTATGTAACAGCTTCTTCCCTCAGGCCGTAAGACTCTTGAACGCATCATAAAAATCCCCTCAACTCCCCCCAAAATGGATTAACTCGCTGGAATAAAAAATACAATATAACAAACATCCATAAACGTGGACGCATGTGAAAAAGTGCAATATATTTATCTGTACAGTAGCCTATTTATTTACTTATATATGCACCTTATTGCTTTTTTATCCTGCACTACCATGAGCTAATGAAATGAAATTTCGTTCTTATCTGTACTGTAAAGTTCTAATTTGAATGACAATAAAAAGGAAGTCTAAGTCTAAGTCTAATGTTGGTCATACCAATGCTGATAATCATACTTCAAATTTCCAAAATCATTGAATGATTCAATAGTTGATCACAATTCTAATCATACATAAACACAGGATGGTGGTGTAACAATATCAATTTAATATTGAAATTATTTTCTAATATTGGATCGGATTTAACTCCTTTAGTGTTTTCCCATTAAGCCCTCCTGTGTCCAGGCACTTATTTCCTGAGTTAGTAAACAATAGCAAAAACAACAAAAGATTTTGTGATAATAAAAAAATATATAAATCTAATCACTGTAGTGTCAACATTATATGGATATTACACTTTGTGTTGTTACTGTCGATATTTGTATCAATCCTCGGTTTACTTTCAAGACCTCGATCTTAGCGGTTAGGATGTTTAGCTATTCCTCGTTGTCTAATGATAATAGTACTCGTAAGAAACATAGTCTATTTACTGCCATGAAAATGAGGATTAGTAAATTAGAAGCAGCTTTGCATTGCAAAAGAACATTAACCGCGAGCTTAAGCGAATATGCTACATTGCGTTGAGGACACGGACGTTCGCTTGTCCTTGTCAAATTTGTGGGACACAGCTAAAATTTGTCATCTACATGTGTTATCACGATATAATGATAGTATTAAAATCTCTATTGTCTGCCAAATTGATATGATTTACAGTGTATTGTATATAGCAGTGGTGTGCCGTCAGAGCCAGCAAGGCCTTCTCTGCTGGCCTAAATCATGATCATAATTAAAGATAAAAGTATTTTTTTAATTTACTTTCCCTAAATATCTAAAAGTAATCATATTCTCTAAATGTCATATTATGCTCCTTCCAGTGCTGTTGTTTTTAGGTTATAGAGTTTTTATCCAGTCAGAATTCAGCTAGCTTATGTTGCCATGCTGTACGAAAAAAACCAAGCTTTTTTAATTTAATCAAAAACTAGTAGTTTGAAATGATACTGTATACGGTGTATCTTACTCTTAGCCAAATTCTAATTTGTATAACGTTGTTCTTTATAGACCAGATATAAATTGTACTTTTTATGGAATCATTTTCAAAGCATTAAATTAATAGCTTCCCTTTGGAAGCAATACTTCTGCTTGAATATAATACATATGCTAACAAAAATGTAGCATTGCACATTTTGTATGCAAATAAACAATCTCCAACATTGAAATCAATAAAGTACAAACTTCAGTCTTGAATAACATACTTCTGTAAATAAAAATAAATAAATAATGAAGTAAACATTGAGAAGACTATAGTTTGTTTTGGTAAGTGGATAAAGGGGTTCGGATTTTTTCACATTTCCCACAATGCATTCCCGAATAATCATATACCGTATTTTCCGCACTATAAGGCGCACCGGATTATTAGCCGCACCTTCTATGAATTACATATTTCATAATTTTGTCCACCAATAAGCCGCCCCGGACTAAAAGCCGCGCCTACGCTGCGCTAAAGTGAATGTCAAAAAAACGCTGCGCTAAAGTGAATGTCAAAAAAACAGTCAGATAGTTCAGTCAAACTTTAATAATATATTGAAAACCAGCGTTCTAACAACTCTGTCCCAAAATGTACGCAAATGTGCAATCACAAACATAGTAAAATTCAAAATGGTGTAGAGCAATA
The DNA here is from genome assembly GCF_033978685.3 of Nerophis lumbriciformis. Taxonomy (NCBI): domain Eukaryota; kingdom Metazoa; phylum Chordata; class Actinopteri; order Syngnathiformes; family Syngnathidae; genus Nerophis; species Nerophis lumbriciformis. The sequence continues at coordinate 34,854,676 of NC_084555.2, forward strand.
AATAGCAACATAATGTTGCTAGAACGTTAATGTCACAACACACAAAATAAACATAGCGCTCACCTTCTGAAGTTATTCTTCATTCGTAAATCCTTCGAATTCTTCGTCTTCGGTGTCCGAATTGAAAAGTTGCGCAAGCGTGGGATCCAAAAATGGCCGGTTCCGTCTCGTAGAAGTCATCGGATTCAGTGTCGCTGTTGTTGTGCAGCAGTTCTGTGAATCCTGCCTTCCGGAAAGCTCGGACCACAGTTGTGACCGAAACTATCTGCCCAGGCATTTACGATCCACTGGCAGATGTTGGCGTATGTCGACCGGCGCTATCTGCCCGTCTTAGTGAAGGTGTGTTCGCCTTCGGAGCTGTGTGAAAAAAGCCACCCGGCCTCTTCGCGTAAACTTCCCTTAACCACTCGCTCATCTTTTCTTCATCCATCCATCCCTTCGAGTTAGCTTTTATGATGACGCCGGCTGGAAAGGTCTCTTTTGGATGGGTGGAAGTTAGCATGGCAAGCTAGAACCACAGTGAAGGATGACTCCTCATTCCCTGTGGTGCGAATATTCACCGTACGTGCTCCCGTTCCACAGTGCAGTTCACAGGAATATCAGTTGCTGTGAAATACGGTAGTAATCCGTGTGCGGATGAAGAGATTGCGTCTTTTTATGATCCGGATCCTTGTCGCGTAGTAGGAGCCATTTTGTGGTCTTTACAGATGTAAACAGGAAATGAAACGTACGGTGATATCCGCGCGTTTTTTCTTCTTCTTCCGGGGGCGGGTGAAGCGCTTCCTGTTCTATGGGGGCGGGTGAAGCGCTTCCTGTTCTATGGGGGCGGGTGCTTTCCTTGGCGGTTGCTTGCGTAGAAGAAGAAGCGCTTCCTGTTCTACCGGGAAAAAAGATGGCGGCTGTTTACCGAAGTTGCGAGACCGAAACTTTATGAAAATGAATCGTAATAAAGCGCACCGGGTTATTAGGCGCACTGTCAGCTTTTGAGAAAAATTGTGGTTTTTAGGTGCGCCTTATAGTGCGGAAAATACGGTACAAGGGCGGAAGTTAGTTAATGGCTAATTGTTGCCAGTAATTTATCCAGTAATATTCATAATGCAGATGATGTGTGCCCTTGTCAACTGCCACAATCGAGATGGGAGAGATATTCCTAGCTTGTATCGCATTCCTAAGCGTACTTCTGGACAAATGGAAGTGGCTGAAAAGAAGAGCTAATGGCAAGACGAGCATGGACAGCTGCAATCAACCAAGATGTGATGTGCTGACGACGTCGTGTTTGTTCTGATCATTTCAAGTAAAACATTTTGTAAGTTAAAAATAATCTAATATAAATAACTGCCCAACTTTGATTTAACTTGATGTGCTTGGTGGAAGAACTTTGATGGTAGTTGTAACGTAGTAGTACTCACTTCTCTCTGTGGCCTCCACATATAACAAAAGTGAAGCGACATGTGGAAAACATTCTCACAATCCTGCCTTGCAGTCTCAGTGTGCTGACATGTCATTAGATTGGTTATCTGTGATTATCCTGAGTGTCAAACTTGGGTCGGATCATTTCTGAGAGTACAACTCTCGACTGGCTTGACGACACGATGTCCACTGGGTTTATACAGATAAACATAAACGTAACAAACCCATCCACAAAGCCGTCATAGCTTTCTAGACTGTTATAATTTTGAAAGTCTTTCGCAGTGTAAAATGGGCTTGGTTGAACAATTAAGTAGTTCACAAAGTCCGGGTATGAGACATCGAGGAAGATGTCGTGGTCTCTGCTCCACTCAGAGTTGTCGATCTTGTACGGATCCTTACATCCAATTACGGCTGTTTGCTCCTTATAACAACAAAGGGACTTCTGACGGCGTGGCGTGGTTGGGAGAGTGGCCGTGCCAGCAACCTGAGGGTTCCTGGTTCGATCCCCACCTTCTACCAACTTTGTCATGGCCGTTGTGTCCTTGAGCAAGACACTTCACCCTTGCTCCTGATGGGTCGTGGTTAGCGCCTTGCATGGCAGCTCCCGCCATCAGTGTGTGAATGTGTGTGTGAATGGGGGAATGTGGAAATAGTGTCAAAGCGCTTTGAGTACCTTGAAGGTAGAAAAGCGCTATACAAGTATAACCCATTCCTTATCTAATGACTCACAGTATTTCTCCATCCTATCACAGCCGGTGCAATGTTATTTTCCACTGAAAAGTTCGAAATTATCACATGAATGAAGACCCTCGCCCTTCAAAATGGCTTCTGGCATGCACTTCTGGGAAAATCCGAATATCTCTAGTGGATAGAGCAAACACAGCCTTTTTCATTTACACATCTTGGCGGTGTGCAGAGCAACTGCTTTAGTGAACACTAACCATTGTTACCTTATGTAAATCACTAAGGTGATTTTTAGCCCGTCGTTCGTTTGTCTTGTTCGCCTCGTAAAGCGTTGTATTTCCAGCACTCGGCTGGAGGCTTTGGTTTCAAATGCTGGAAAAAGTTTGTTGTGCTGCTGCCTATTTGAAACAAACTTTGCAGCGTGCAGTCACTTGTTCCACGCCTGTTGCCGCAAAACCAAACTACCGACAACACTTTTCTTTTCTTAGGAACAAACGTCTCGTTAGCGTTAGCCATGTTTTGCTATGTGTGCCTCTAAGGAAGTAAGGGGATGGCACAAGCGACGGAAGCTTCTGAGGGTCAAAAGGTATGCCAGAGCTAAAGGACAAAAATATATATACATTTTTTATTTTAAATCTTTTGCAACGATAAAATCGATATATCGTCCCAGGCCTACACTCAAGTAAGTGTTTCAATAGCTATGTCTCAATTTGGTGGCTGTATACTTCACAGTGCGCATTTGTCGGGTGCTGAGGTCATCGCAACTCGCAAAGGTTATCCCAATTCAAAAAGTTCAAAGTGTCCTTTGAATCCGGCCGACGAATGTGTCCTTTTCTCCCATTAGTAACAAGTGTACATGTCAAGTATCCTTCGCATCCTTCCATATCCCTAGATCCTTAACACGTCCAGCTCTGAAAAAATATTTTCTACATGGCGGCGCTATGCGGAGCGGAGAGAGCGATTTTAAAATGGAAGTATAGCTTTAGTTCTTCATTTAAAACATCTAAAACCAGACAAGTAAAGCCTTCTTGCACAGAGATATTTTTCAACGTTTGGAATTAAAGCTTTGCATATTTTTCTTTTAATTTTTAGAGCTAAATAGCTTGACTCATATCTTATTATTGTGTGACTGGAATATTTGATCTTTTGTGAACTATTACAAAACCATTACATACATTTTAACTCATTGCATATATAAATAGACCGATATTGTTTATTTGTAGACACTATGTGCATTTTTTAATTTCATTGGAATATATAAACTTTTATATGTGTTTAAATCGCTGTTGTTAATGGGATCTTATTTTTACGTTTGCTCTGCTATTCTGTTTAGGAAAATTAAGGAGGAAATGGACTTCTGAAGACAATTTAAAGAACAATAGAACAAAAATAAATTGATATAACATTTATGCAGATTTGGATGATCATTTGAGAGCATTTGTTTACCTGCATAGATTAATGAATAAAGTACTAAAACTACAGGTGTTGTGATCCATTTCCTGTCTTAATTGCAACAATTCAGAAATAGGTGAATATATTCAGTTATTTTAAATGATATTCCACTTAATATTTACAAGTATATTCAAAAGTACAACCTTTTACAACACGATAAGACAAAATCAACTGCTGTATTGTAGAGTAAAGGGATTATTTAAAATAAAATAAAATAATAGTCTGTGTCTTTACAGATTACATTTCTATTCCCTATTACTTTACAACATGTTTAACAATATCTGAGTAGTACTGTGTGATGTTACTGTATGGTATCCAACAAGAATAACCATGACGACTTCTGTCTTTCTGGAACATCATCTGGATTGTGTTCAGCGTGTTTTTGAGGATACATACTTTATGTCTAATTACATCATCATTAAGTAAGTTTGCAAAGCTGATTGTTGTATTACTAAAATTACATTATATTTAAAAATGTACTAATAAAGCCATTATCATTCAACATTTCTCCATATACTACTTCACAGCTATTAAATAGGAATAATAACTTAAAATGTTTTTCCTTGCTTTATAAAGAGAATCATGGTGCCTCCAGTTAATAATAAATATTAATTAAAAATGTAATATAGAATGCAATACATAACGTGTAGAAATACTAACAACCTCTTATTGCTGAACTCTACAGCATATTTAAAGCAACTTTTAAGAATAACAAAGTTGACCAGAGTGCTCTGCAAATTAGGTTAGTTACACTATAAACTAGTAATAAAGTGTTTCACTATATTATGTTTAAAAATACAAGATTTCTATCTGAGCAGGAGATTAATCTGTCGACAGCAACACACAGACACACGATAAATCTAAAACCATTTTGCGTCATAATTTTAGATTTTATTAGGTCTATCTCTTGTTTCCACTTTGTGGACCTGCCCGCAATATCGAAAGCCTGAGGTTGTGAACACGTGACACAACTAGGAAGTGTTGCGAAGGCTGGACTGTCCCAATTCACATCGCTCCAGCCACGACTAGAGGACTCTCTCCAGGGCCCACACTTCCTCGACCGCATGGGCTAGGTCCTTGGAAGGATGCAGCCAACGGATTGAGATGTTGAGGAAGTTAACAAACAGCAGAAGAGGAGTTTTGACACACATTCCAAGAGAACGGTCATCATTAAAGCAGAATCGTCCAAGTGTCGGCCATCTGAGAAATATGATTCATAAATTATGATGAATTAAATATAATTTGACTTATATGAAAACTATGGTATTTTTTTGTATTTAAAAATATATCTGCCTATGAAAGGTTTGGGAAAAAAATTATTTTAATGTTTTTTTATTTTTATTTTCTTGAAGGCTGTTTTATAATAGAGTCAGCACAGTAATTTTTTTTTTGTCTGAGGCATTTTTCAGATGTACCTAATGAACTGTCCAGTGTCATTGAGTATGTTGTGCAATAACATATACAATACCTCAGGAGCCTTCGTTCCTCTTCTGTCACACAGACGTGAATAGGTGGTAAAATGGTGGATGAACAAAGCCGTCTCTCCCCAGGTGCGTTTGGATTATCTTCAAAGGAATCTATAATGGTACAAAGTGCTGCATTACCAGGGATGTGAGCACCCTTACAGGCATACTAGCCAAACTTGAGACCTCCGAATTCGGGAAAAGGGGGGGGGGTGTTTGGTGGTAGCGGGTGGTGTATATTGTAGCGTCCCGGAAGAGTTAGTGCTGCAAGGGGTTCTGGGTATTTGTTCTGTTGTGTTTAAGTTGTGTTACGGTGCGGATGTTCTCCCGAAATGTGTTTGTCATTCTTGTTTGGTGTGGGTTGACAGTGTGCCGCATATTTGTAACAGTTTTAAAGTTGTTTATACGGCCACCCTCAGTGTGACCTGGATGGCTGTTGATCAAGTATGCTTTGCATTCTCTTGTGTGTGTGTAAAAGCCGAATATATTATGTGATTGGGCCGGCACGCTGTTTGTATGGAGGAAAAGCGGACGTGACGACGGGTTGTAAAGGACGCTAAAGGCAGTGTCTTTAATGTACGCCCCCTATATTGTTGTCCGGGTGGAAATCGTGAGAAATTCGGGAGAATGGTTGCCCCGGGAGATTTTCGGGAGGGGCACTGAAATTCGGGAGTGTCCCAGGAAAATCGGGAGGGTAGGCAAGTATGCTTACAGGTAAGAGGAAAATTTAAGAAAAAAAAAGAGAAACATTTCTATCAGCACAAAGTGCTGCCACGCAAACCCCAAAATAAAATGTTGAAAATCAAGACTACATTTCCTGAAATATAGTGCATTTCAACACTATATATATAATTATCATTGTATTGGACATTTTCTAATGAAGTATAGTCAAACTAAATTGTCTCTGATTTATTGTGAGAAGCTCGGGCATCTCAGAAGACAGTTCGCATTCACAGCAGGTATGAAAGGCAAAAGGCGCAAAGTGACAGATGTGTCATTCTTTTATACAATTCAAGCAGGGGGAAGGGAGTAATCACTGAACAAATGACTAAGCAGATGTCGGGGACTTTGACCAACCTTCAAATACTAAAGCATTGTACATTCGTACATGAAGTTCTCTTAAGATTAAAGCATCATATGTTAGGTTTGATTCTAAGTCTAAGTTAGGTTCATTCCTGACTAAAACAACTTCTAAATGTTATACCATGCATATAAATGTTTTCGAATACATTATCAGCTACCAACCTCTTTTGGCTGTCTTTTTGACACTTACATATCTCATGTAATGTACCACAGATTTGTTTTTCCATCCATCCATCCATCCATCCATCCATCCATCTTCTTCCGCTTATCCGAGGTCGGGTCATGGGGGCAAAAGCCTATGCAGGGAAGCCCAGACTTCCCTCTCCCCAGCTACTTCGTCCAGCTCCTCCCGGGGGATCCCGAGGCGTTCCCAGGTCAACCGGGAGACATAGTCTTCCCAACGTGTCCTGAGTCTTCCCTGTGGCCTCCTACCGGTCTGACGTGCCCTAAACATCTCCCTAGGGAGGCATTCGGGTGGCATCGTGACCAGATGCCCGAACAACCTTATCTGGCTCCTCTTGATGTGGAGGAGCAGCGGCTTTACTTTGAGCTCCTCCCGTATGACAGAACTTCTCACCCTATCTCTAAGGGAGAGCCCCGCAACCCGGCGGAGGAAAGTCATTCCGGCTGCTTGTACCCGTGATCTTGTCCTTTCAGTCATAACCCAAAGCTCATGACTATAGGTGAGGATGGGAACGTAGATCGACCGGTAAATTGAGAGCTTTGCTTTTCGGCTCAGCTCCTTCTTTACCACAACGGATGGATACAGCGTACGCATTACTGAATACGCCGCATCTGTCAATCTCACGATCCCCTCTTCCCTCACTCGTGAACAATACTCTGAGGTACTTGAACTCCTCCACTTGGGGCAAGATCTCCTCCCCAACGCGGAGATGGCACTCCACCCTTTTCCGGGCAAGAACCATGGACTCGGACCAGGAGGTGCTGATTCCCATCCCAGTCGCTTCACACTCGGTTGCGAACCGATCCAGTGAGAGCTGAAGATCCTGGCCAGATGAAGCCATCAGGACCACATCATCTGCAAAAAGCAGAGATCTAATCCCGCTGCCATCAAACCGGATCCGCTCAACACCCTGACTGCGCTTAGACATTCTGTCCATAAAAGTTATGAACAGAATCGGTGACAAAGGGCAGCCTTGGCGGAGTCCAACCCTGACTAGAAACGGGTCCGACTTACTGCCGGCAATGCGGACCAAGCTCTGACACTGATCATACAGGGGTTGTTTTTTTTAGTAGGTAATTTAATTAACAATATCATTGAAAATCTAATGTGACATTCTATAACAAGCATATAAATACTGTAAAAATACAATTGGTTGGGAACTAACAGTGTTCGGATTGTAATCATCCAAATATGATTAGCAGCAAAAGTAGACAGCTGTCAACATTGTGGCTCAGAGAACGGAGACGACAAGTACTGTAAGCTAGCTAGATGTTTAGCTAACTAGGGAGCTTGTTTGGGTGCTTCTGATCGTCTCCCCGTCCTGAAACTCAGTGCGGCGTTCAGGCAAGGGGAACAGCGAGTACCTGCGGCTGAGGAGAGCGTTCAACAAATTGTGTATAGCTCGTATTTTTATTGATATTTCTTTTCTTTTTTTTGCAAGTGCATAGTGCAAGTGATATTTTGTCGCGATAATTAATATTTAAAACCGTGGATTTCCGCGTTTCCGGGACATTTTCCATGCCTGATTACCAACATACATCTACTGTGTACCGTATTTTCCGCACTATAAGGCGCACCTAAAAACCACAAATTTTCTCAAAAGCTGACAGTGCGCCTTATAACCCGGTGCGCTTTATATATGGATAAATATTAAGATTCATTTTCATAAAGTTTAGGTCTCGCAACTACGGTAAACAGCCGCCATCTTTTTTCCCCGTAGAAGAAGCGCGCGGTGCATGCTGGGATATGTGACGTTTCATTTCCATTTGTGTGTTTATGTAAAGACCCCAAAATGGCTCCTATTAAGTGTGTTGTCTGTCTAATTATAAATAATGCAGACGAGGCGTGTTAACTGAGTTCTCAACGTTTACTTACAGCGTGCTCATAACCACATTCTAACTCCCAGCATACAACAACGCTTCTCAGGGCTACCGCGCATGCTCGTAACTATCGTTGCATGCTGGGTAGTGTAGTTGTTATATTTGCTAGCTCATAACAGCACATTGAGAGACACGCTTACGCGCTTAATTCAATACTCGCCGTCATTCCGGGTGGATTGACAAAAGACCTCCAGCCGCTAGATATTGGTGTCAACAGGGCATTCGAAGCTAGACTGCTAACTGCGTGGGAACAGTGGAGGACGAAGAAGCGCGCGGTGCATGCTGGGATATGTGACGTTTCATTTCCATTTGTGTGTTTATGTAAAGACCCCAAAATGGCTCCTATTAAGTGTGTTGTCTGTCTAATTATAAATAATGCAGACGAGGCGTGTTAACTGAGTTCTCAACGTTTACTTACAGCGTGCTCATAACCACATTCTAACTCCCAGCATACAACGCTTCTCAGGGCTACCGCGCATGCTCGTAACTATCGTTGCATGCTGGGTAGTGTAGTTGTTATATTTGCTAGCTCATAACAGCACATTGAGAGACACGCTTACGCGCTTAATTCAATACTCGCCGTCATTCCGGGTGGATTGACAAAAGACCTCCAGCCGCTAGATATTGGTGTCAACAGGGCATTCGAAGCTAGACTGCTAACTGCGTGGGAACAGTGGAGGACAGAAGGCGAACACACCTTCACTAAGACGAGGAGGCAGCGCCAGACGACGCCAACATCTGCCAGTGGATCGTAAATTTGCCCAACTTTTCACTTCGGACACCGAAGACGAAGGATTTACGAATGAAGAATAACTTCAGAAAGTGAGCGCTATGTTTATTTTGTGTGTTGTGACATTAACGTTCGAGCAACATTATGTTGCTATTGCTCTGCACTATTTTGAATTTTACTATGTTTGTGATTGCACATTTGCGTACATTTTGGGAGTGAACAGAGTTGTTAGAACGCTGGTTTTTAATATATTATTAAAGTTTGACTGACCTATCTGACTGTTTTTTTGACATTCCCTTTAGCGCAGCGTAGGCGCGGCTTATAGTCCGGGGCGGCTTATTGGTGGACAAAGTTATGAAATATGCCATTCATTGAAGGTGCGGCTAATAATCCGGTGCGCCTTATAGTGCGGAAAATACGGTACTTGTCTTTTCTCCTTTTATATTTACCTGCTATCAGGTTTTCAAGACGCACTCTCTCGTGTGCAGCATGTTGGTCTAACATCACCAGAAGATTTCCTGAGAGTCAAACCACATAATTGTGAGACCCACAACAACATTGTATAATAATAACCTCTAGCTGTACCTTCACCATCAATGTCATCTGTTGTGTTGATAAGACACGCAAGGAATTTGTTATCAACTTGGTTTATCACCTTCAAATTTAAATAAAGTTGTATTAATATTATTTTAATGCTGCATCATTTAAAGCAGCTTAGTGTTGGTAAAGTTACCTTCATTGAGTGTATCATAGCCTTAGAGAAGCGGTAAGGAAAGAGGATATTGTGGACCTTAACAGCCAGCCCGCCAACTTGCCCACTTGAGATGTCCACGCCCACCTTTTATTACATGGCACAATAAATCTGTAGATGCCTCAAACAATCCAAAAAGAACACAGGACGTTTGTTTACCTCGGGAGGACACACAAACACTGGGTTGTTCCATTTTGAGTACATAGAAGAGAGTGAGTCACAGGCATTGACCTTGTCAGCTGGAAAAAAGAAGAAATGGTGGACTTAATATTGTACAATAAACAAGCACTTTGTTAGTGAGGTACCTGCGTCATCTGCCGCTGAACTAAGCACTCTTTCACTTCTGGTTTTAGGCAGGAAGGGCAGCACTAGCTCTGCCTGAAAGGGGTAACACCTGTGCTCTATCCCTGCAGCATCACACAGTGATACAATAATACATCAAAGACTTTTAGAAAACGTCAACATTTCTTGTGGGACATCAGCAAATAAGAATTCAAATCAACTTATTTTTGTTTTCATAAAGTGATATTATCAAAGATAGGTACTCGCTGATGATAATGATGACCACAGAATTGTGTGACATAGTAAAAAAGCAATACAAAGCTATCTATCCTGGCTGTTCAGTACAAAAATAGCTCAAGTGTCCCAAAAGAGAAACGAAATAAAATTTGTAAGTGAAAAGATTTACTTCCAGCACAAGCAGCAATTTGATAGTGAGTCGACAATTTACTATTTAGAAGGTTTAATATGTTTTGTTTTTTTACACTTCTATGTTCTTCAAACGTGCTGCACGCATTATCAATCATCCATCCATCCATTTTCTACCGCTTATCCCTTTTGGGGTCGCGGGGGGTGCTGGAGCCTATCTCAGCTACAATTGGGCGGAAGGCGGAGTACACCCTGGACAAGTCGCCACCTAATCGCAGGGCCAACACTGATAGACAGACAACATTGCCAATCAATCAAACTTTATTTATAAAACGCTTTTTATACATAAAATGCAATGCAAAGTGCTTTACTTAAAAACAATACCCTGATGACCCAGATCCCCCATTATCACATACGCATGGACACAAATACCATACACACACACACACACACACACGCACGCAACTATATGAACAAATAAATGCATGGCTGAGTACAGAGGAGACATGTGAGTAAACATTATCACAGGAGCCATCTATACCAGGAGGTCATCAGACCATGGCCACCAGCACGGCCGATAACCCCTGATGCAGATGGCTCGTTGGAAAGTAAAAATAATAAAAACTGTAAAATAGTAAGAATCCTGAGTAGAGATAAATGATAAAATACAATTAAGACCTATGAAGATAAAAAAATATATATATACTGTATATTAATAAATAAATAAAGATAAAAATAAAATAAATATACAGTAAATATATAATAAATAGAAAGTAAATAAAATTTTGCATAACTAATAAGATAAAAACTAAAGTACGAATGACTTTAATAAAATTAAATAATATTAGGTAAAAGCCAAATCAAAATGGTGTGTCTTAACCTTGTTCTTAAAAACATGTTTTTTGGGCTGTCTCTGTACTGTGGTTCACCCTAAAACCAGACTGAAACTTCTCTAAAATATTGCATTTATTTAAAAAATAAAATAGTTGTTTAAAAACAAGTTTTTTTTTTTTTTTAAATGGTAAGTTTGATACCGGTCTGTAATCATTAAAATTGTCAGCATCCAAATTGATTTTCTTAAGCAGGGGCCTCACCACCGCTTTTTTAAAGAACCATAAAATATTCTAAAACATTTGGTTGGAATTGAATCTAAAAGACATGTGGTGGGTTTTATTGTAGAGAAAAACCCTGTCAAGCATCTCAGTATTAACCAGGACAAAACTGTCCGGCGTTTCCTCAGGTAAAAACAGACACTAAAATGGATTAAAAGCAGTGTGAGAAGATAAAATGTCACATCTGATGGTGCTTATTTTTTCTCTGAAGTGGTCTGCAAACTGCTCACAAAGGGAGTCTGTAGCTGTGTGAGGTATATTATTAAAATCAGGGTTAAACAAGTGGTTAATAGCAAAAAAGAATCTGGGGTTATTCTTATTGTTTGCAACTACTGTGGAGAAAAAAAGTGTTTCTTACGTTCTTAACCGCCGTATTGTATATTTTTTGCTGTTCACGTATAATTTGATGGTTAGTCATTAGTAAATTTTTCCTCCATTTCCTCTCTGTTATCCTGCAATTTCTTTTTAGTTTTTTTGATTTCCTCATCATTTCTCCATGAAGGTATTGATTTTAAAATGGCCTTTCTTGATTTTAGAGGTTTTGATTAAAATTGTCCACAATAAAATCACAGGATGCAGGTAAAACTTTTATTAAAAACTCTAATAAAATTTGCAGCCACTTCAGAAGTTAGATACTGCTTAATCACAGTTCGCACTGAGGTCTCCTTTTGGATAAAAGCTGTGATATTAAAACGCAACCAAGTCGACAACAGAGGACACTGGTGGACAGACCATAAGTAATGACCAAATCCAGAGTGTGTTCTCTGTTGTAAGTTGGCTGTGTGACATGCTGGGTAAAATCCATAAAATCTAACATATTTAAAAATTCCCTTGAATCAGGGTCTAAAACATTATCAGAGTGTAGATTAAAATCCCCAGCTAAAATCTCTCATATTATATGTTTAATGAATGATTGATAAAAACTCCAAAAAATCATTCATGAAAGCAGCACATTTCTTTGGTGGTCTATAAACAGTGATGCACAAAACTGGGGGGCTGCTAAAACAATTGCATGACATTCAAAAGTGGTATAGTGATCACCACTTCTGGCTGAAAAGGCAATGTTAAAATTGGATAGAGAGGCCTAAGTGAGAACAACTGGTGCATCTGTACCCAGCCATACCTCAGTTAAAAGCAAGCAGTCTAGTTTACGGTGTAAAATCCAATCATTAATAATAAAAGACATATTGACCAGAGAACAAATATTTAAAAGTGCCATGTTAATAGTGATCGGTGTATTTGTGACTATAACGACTGGGTATTGACGTTTTGAAAGTTGTTTAAGGTTATTTAGATTTTTCAGTGTTGTGTCAATGTGATCTGTATCATTCTGTTAGTGATGATGGTGGGAGTTAATGAATTATTTGGGGGAAAAATGAGGTCCAAGTCCAGTATTGTGTATATTACTGTTAAATAACTATAGGGGGCGGATGACCTCTTATTGTTCATGTCTAACCCTGGTAGATTCATTCCTCCACTGATGACATTACTGGATAAGTACGGAAAGTTATCAGGTTATAAGCTAAATATCCAAAAAAGTTAAGTTATGCCTTTCAATTCTGCAGCTACAACATATGCCCTTTCGTACCTTCCCTTTAAAGTCTCTATGGATACGTTGGAATACTTAGGCATCTGCGTTACTAGAAAGTGTTCAGATTTATTAGGCCACAACTTTTCACCATTTTTAAGCAGGATGAATGAGGATTTTGTGCGTTGGTCTTTTCTTCCTCTGTCTCTTGCTGGAAGAATTAATTGCATCAAAATTAATCTTCTCCCTAAATTTTGGTACATCTTTCAATGCCCTCCATATATTTATCCAAAAACACTTTTTCTGGGATCTTGATTCCTCGATTCTAAAGTTTTTTTGAACAAAAAGACTCCTAGAATTCAGAAAAACACTTTGCAGTCTCCCAGGGACTTAGGTGGGTTGTCTCCAGAGGTGGGTAGAGTAGCCAGAAATTGTACTCAAGTAAGAGTACTGTTACTTTAGAGATTTATTACTCAAGTAAAAGTAAGGAGTAGTCACCCAAATATTTACTTGAGTAAAAGTAAAAAGTATGTTGTGAGAAAACTACTCAAGTACTGAGTAACTGATGAGTAACATACACACTCATATCATATATATATATATATATATATATATATATATATATACACACATACACATACACATACACATACAGGTAAAAGCCAGTAAATTAGAATATTTTGAAAAACTTGATTTATTTCAGTAATTGCATTCAAAAGGTGTAACTTGTACATTATATTTATTCATTGCACACAGACTGATGCATTCAAAGGTTTATTTCATTTAATTTTGATGATTTGAAGTGGCAACAAATGAAAATCCAAAATTCCGTGTGTCACAAAATTAGAATATTACTTAAGGCTAATACAAAAAAGGGATTTTTAGAAATGTTGGCCAACTGAAAAGTATGAAAATGAAAAATATGAGCATGTACAATACTCAATACTTGGTTGGAGCTCCTTTTGCCTCAATTACTGCGTTAATGCGGCGTGGCATGGAGTCGATGAGTTTCTGGCACTGCTCAGGTGTTATGAGAGCCCAGGTTGCTCTGATAGTGGCCTTCAACTCTTCTGCGTTTTTGGGTCTGGCATTCTGCATCTTCCTTTTCACAATACCCCACAGATTTTCTATGGAGCTAAGGTCAGGGGAGTTGGCGGGCCAACTTAGAACAGAAATACCATGGTCCGTAAACCAGGCACGGGTAGATTTTGCGCTGTGTGCAGGCGCCAAGTCCTGTTGGAACTTGAAATCTCCATCTCCATAGAGCAGGTCAGCAGCAGGAAGCATGAAGTGCTCTAAAACTTGCTGGTAGACGGCTGCGTTGACCCTGGATCTCAGGAAACAGAGTGGACCGACACCAGCAGATGACATGGCACCCCAAACCATCACCGATGGTGGAAACTTTACACTAGACTTCAGACAACGTGGATCCTGTGCCTCTCCTGTCTTCCTCCAGACTCTGGGACCTCGATTTCCAAAGGAAATGCAAAATTTGCATGGTTGGGTGATGGTTTGGGGTGCCATGTCATCTGCTGGTGTCGGTCCACTCTGTTTCCTGAGATCCAGGGTCAACGCAGCCGTCTACCAGCAAGTTTTAGAGCACTTCATGCTTCCTGCTGCTGACCTGCTCTATGGAGATGGAGATTTCAAGTTCCAACAGGACTTGGCGCCTGCACACAGCGCAAAATCTACCCGTGCCTGGTTTACGGACCATGGTATTTCTGTTCTAAATTGGCCCGCCAACTCCCCTGACCTTAGCCCCATAGAAAATCTGTGGGGTATTGTGAAAAGGAAGATGCAGAATGCCAGACCCAAAAACGCAGAAGAGTTGAAGGCCACTATCAGAGCAACCTGGGCTCTCATAACACCTGAGCAGTAGCAGAAACTCATCGACTCCATGCCACGCCGCATTAACGCAGTAATTGAGGCAAAAGGAGCTCCAACCAAGTATTGAGTATTGTACATGCTCATATTTTTCATTTTCATACTTTTCAGTTGGCCAACATTTCTAAAAATCCCTTTTTTGTATTAGCCTTAAGTAATATTCTAATTTTGTGACACACGGAATTTTGGATTTTCATTTGTTGCCACTTCAAATCATCAAAATTAAATGAAATAAACATTTGAATGCATCAGTCTGTGTGCAATGAATAAATATAATGTGCAAGTTACACCTTTTGAATGCAATTACTGAAATAAATCACGTTTTTCAAAATATTCTAATTTACTGGCTTTTACCTGTATATACATATATATATATATATATATATATATATATACTGTATATATATATATATATAGAGATATATATATATATGTATATACATATATATATATATATACATACATATACATTGATATATACAGTATATAATTTATATGTATTTATTTTTGCTGTTTTTGTTTACATGTTAAAAGGTGTTTTAATGAATATACATGCATGTTTAACATATAGATTCCTTTCTTTCATGAAGACTAGAATATATGTTGGTGTATTACCTGATTCTGATGACTTGCGTTGATTGTAATCAGACAGTTGTGATTATAACGTCCACATTTTCAAATGGAGGAGAAGAAAAGTTTCTCCTTTCTGTCTAATACCACATGAAAGTGGTGGGTTTTTGGCATCTTATTTGTCCAGCTTCCATATTCGTTTTTATACACTTAACAAGAAATATATTGGCGTCAAACTCCGTAGCCTGCTAACTTGTTTGCGCTGGCTTTCGGAGACTCTTGTTTTGAAAGCGCAGGCGCGATGGAGCGGCACTTTTATTGTGAAGACAGGAACGTCCTCATGTGCGGTCAGTCTTTAGGCTTTTGACGGGATGTACGTTTGAAATAAAAAGGTATCTTTTTTCCTTCACACTTTTGATTGATTGATTGGAACTTTTATTATTAGATTGCACAGTACAGTACACATTCCGTACAATTGACCACTAAATGGTAACACCCCAATAAGTTTTTCAACTTGTTTAAGTCAGGTCATGTGACCACCTGGCTCTGTTTGATTGGTCCAACGTCACCAGTGACTGCATCTGATTGGTGGAACGAAGTGAAACGTCACCAGTAAGGCAGACACTTTGAAGGTCTGTCTGACAGACCAAAACAAACAAAGCGTGCATTAACAGATCGATAAAAATTAGTAGCGAGCTGAATGTAGATAAAAGTAGCGGAGTAAAAGTACCGTTCCTTCTCTATAAATATACTTAAGTAAAAGTAAAAGTATGTTGCATTAAAACTACTCTTAGAAGTACAATTTATCCCAAAAGTTACTCAAGTAGATGTAACGGAGTAAATGTAGCGCGTTACTACCCACCTCTGGTTGTCTCTGCCGATTTTTTTATTTTACTATTGGGCTGTTAACATCCGTAGCATGCCACACTGGTGCTATATTAGCAACCAACCACCACCATGGCTACAGATTGAGGAGGCCTCCTGCAACTCTTCTACCCTAAAGTCTCTTATGTGCCTTTCTCAGATGTCACTGTTAGCTTATTCTGATAATACAATTGTTAAAAATTATCTTAAAATTTGGGCTCAATTTAAGACATTTTGGACTTTACTTTGTCCCTCTCTCGTCCCCAATTAACTTAAACCCTTGATTTACCCCCTCTGTTAGTGATATGGCCTTTGTAGTCTGGGAGACTGCCGGGATTCAATCCATTAGTGATCTTTACAATAATGAAACATTTGCGTCCTTCGATCAATTAGCCCACAAATTTAGTCTTCATAGAAACCAGTTCTTCCGATATTTGCAAACGAGGGACTTTGTCTGAAAGCACTCCCCTGTTTTTCCCAAAATTCCACCTGCAACCCTGACAGACTCTCTATTTAAGCTCAATCCATGTTCTAAGGGCAATATCTCTAAACTATATACAGACATCAGTTCATGCCTCAAGGTGTCTGGTGATCTGCGTGCAACATGGTCTTCTACACTCAACATAGAAATAGAGGAAGATACCTGGGACCAGGTTTTGAAACAAGTCCACTCTTTCTCGATCTGTGCAAAGCACAGGGTCATACAATGTAAGGTGGTACACTGAGTCCACTGGTCCAAAACCAAACTGGCTCGCGTTTTCCCTGGACTTGATCCAATTTACGATACGTGTCATCAAGGGGTAGACGATCTTACCCATATGTTTTGGACCTGCACTGCCCTGTCCCAGTTTGGGAAATCTGTGTTTCTTTCACTCTCAGCTGTCACTTCCGTCCCTCTCCCATAGTGGCGTTATTCAGAGTGGTACCTCCAAACGTTTCATTGCCGATCTATTTTGCTGATCTTGTGGCTTTTCTTAGATTGCTTGCAAGGAGGGCCGTCCTAATGCATTGGAAGAATCCCAGTCCCCCATCTCACTCAACGTGGATAAGAGATGCTCTGTCCTTTATGAGGTTGGAAAAGATAAGACACTGTCTTCGGGGCTCTGATACAAAGTTCACCAAAATGTGGCACTCATTTCAGGAACATGTTGATTCCTTGAGCCTGGATGCTGCTGCTATTGTTTAGGTGCACCCCATTGATCAACTTAAAATTCTCAGTTTACTTGCTAATAAACATTATACATTCCAAGGTATAGTAGTGGCGCACACAAATTTAATTGTATTATTACCTTAGTAGGGTTTTTTATTTTTATTTTTTGGGGGGAGGCGGGGGGTTAATGTATGTGAGTGTGTATGGTTGTATACATACATGCGTATCCTTGGTTTTATGTTTTCATAGCACTTTACTGTATTTGTGTGTGTGTGTATGTATGCATATATATATACTTATTATATTTTATTTTTTTCTCTTCACTGACTGTTAAGTTTAGTCTTCCTGAATTGCATCTTCGTGTTTTCTACTCCCCCTGTTGTTTGTGGTGTTTTGTGGACATTTGCATTGCCATCATTTCAATGTATACTGCTGTATGTGTTGTAAACATTTAAAATCCTAAATAAATCTTAAATAAAAAACTATAGGGGCTAGACCCAGGGGGACATCAGGATAGAGGGGCATACTGCACGCCATACGCCAGGTTGGCAGATACAAGGCGGCTGCCCTGCACATTATATCCTTCCCTCTCACTGATCCGAGCATGTAAGCTACAGTACACCCCATGTAACACACGCACGCATGCCGAATATCAATAATAATATAACATAACATTATACTGTCCTTTAATATTCTTTGCTGCGCTAAAATCAATTATGTGTAAGTAAATATACTATATACTAAGACATTGGTTCTCAAACTTTTTTCACTAAGTATCACTCCAGAAAACACTTTGCTCTCCAAGTACTACAATAATGACCAACATTAAAATACAGTAGAGTAGTAGCTATAAAGATTAATTAAAAACAAGGCAGAAATTTTATTTAAGATGTATATTTAATATTTTTGGCCACTGTAACATTACACACAGTTTGAACCGTAACACTGTGTTTGAATATTTAAAAGTGATTAGTGCAAGATGGTTCTCCGTCAGTTTTTCAAAGTGAGGTAATCAATCATGCTTTTATGCAAACCAAAAATGTAAACATTAATAAAATCTGTCAAGAATTTTACCACAGTTTATCATGATGACAGTAAACGTTATATCCCTATTAGTGTATTGTTTAAAATACGTCGAGAGACAATAGATATCCAACTGTGGGCCTGCAAATGGCCCTGCACTATTAATATTGTACAGCATTTTACTGGACATTTAGTGCACTGGTTTAATTTCTGTTTACCATGTGTACACTGATTCACAATTGACATTCTTTAAAATCTATACATCCAATTGTTCTGGGCTAGTAACAGTGTGCTGGATAACAACTCACCTGTTTTAGAGACAACACTGACGGCCATGTTGGTGACATCAGATGTGCAGCGGGCCCGCGTTTCCTCTGTTGATGGTTCCTCATATCTGCTGATACCCGTCACTTTGTTGATGTAAACAGTTTTTCCCATGCTCGCATCATAGTGATGGATCCAATCCATACATGGCCCTTCCTCAGGCGCCATCTCACAGGCATTGTTATTGCCGTCTTGTAAGCCTTTGTTACTACCGGTAATTAGACTGGAATCCTCCTGAGAAACTGAACAGGATTCTACTTCTGCATCTTCTTTCCTGCGTTGTTTCAGATGGTTGAGTTTCCCTGCTAGAGACTGCTTGGCTTCAGTTTGACCAGAGGCGTTTTTTAGCTTGGTGTATTCGGAGTGCGTTGTTGTGCTTTGAGATCCATCCTCTTCTTCATGCGTGTCTTTGAAGTCAGTCTGCAGCCGCTCCGTGCAGTGATCCGCTACAAAGTTTGTCTGAAGCAGTATAGCGTGGGTTTGACTGTCCAATGAGGGGACTTTCGGTTCAGCGGGTTTTCCATGAATTCTTCTGAACTTGTCAAGTGATCCCAACTCTTTAGATACCACTTTAGGGATCTCCAAGCAGACAGCAGGAGGATCAATTGTATGAGTTCCTTTTAAGGATCCATTTTTGTCTGCGCCCAGTGAGATCTTGTGTTTTAAATGCAGCTGGACAAAATCTGTCCTAGTGTTCAAAGAGGGCTCCTGCAGACATTTGTGAATGAATGGACAAGACAGACGTATCTTTTTGTTAGCGGTCAGCGTCCTTTCTCTTACTGCAGCAACCTGGCAGTCAACTTGGTTTGTAACGTCAGAATCACTTGTTTGATTGAGGCTGGCGTATGAATTAACATTTCCCTTGTACAATTTAATGTATTTCTTGATGCTGTCCCCTGTCGTGTAATCAGCGTCCAGTTTAGACTGATAATCAAAGCATCCTTTCTGTCCACTTATCTCCTTTTGAGATGACTTTTGACAAACACCCAAATCAGAGGCAATGTGGCCCTTCTGTTTACGATGAACAGACGACGACGCCAGTGTCGGTATAGGTGCCGCATGGACGCACCCGTCATCTCTGTTGTTTTCTCGCTCGGTACCGTCAGCTTTATACAATCTCGGTGATGCCTCCTGCAAGTCATCTTGGGAGAGCACCAAGTTCTCCCTGTGCAGGAACGCTTTTACGGCCTCCTCTACGGACAGCAAAACACCATCCCAGTCTTTGAATTCTATTAGGGTTTTGGCAGGCTCAAGACAAATATCATACTCCGCATAAGAACATTTAATATTAATGATGTAAATCCCATGAAGCTCTTGACTGCGTTTTTGCTTTGGGCTCCTGGTGGCTGACAGTTTGTCCTGGATGTCATTCCTCTGATTAGGACTGCTAATTCCACGCAGGAGGGAGTTTAGCAACTTGTGTATACGTGTCATTAAAAGCAGCCTGTCGTTTATGTACAAAAACTGCAAGCTGTTGTTGTAATGGCCCTCCCTGCCGAGGTAACCGATCACCTCAAACTGAGCACGGGTGTACTGGATTTCTCCCAGCTTCTGAGCTCGGGCGATCGTGTGTATTTGGACAAAC